>NC_000067.6:63381510-63682760 GCF_000001635.26 Mus musculus | reverse complement strand
AGACTGTTGATGACAATTCTTCCCCAGCAGCCTACACAGGACCTCTGGCATCATGAACTAAAATTTTATGATGAAAGTTGAGCATCCCTAGAGGCGGTCCTGACCGCCATCTTCATTACACAGATGAGCATGTCCACAAGTATCTGCATCTTTAACCTTTCAAGAACATGCTCTATGTCTGGGGATAAGATTGCCCAAAAATGTACCTGGCATCTTTCCTTCTGGACCTGTGAGTTTAAACCAAATATGTCAGTAAGGTGGCTTTTAACATATTCAAAATGTGACTGTTCCTCAATTGCATAGATATTAATGTTAGATATAGATGAGATTCATATAAATAAAAAGATAGATGATAGATAAATTGATAGATGATAGATAAATTGATAGATGATAGATAAATTGATAGATGATTGATAGATAGATAGATAGATAGATAGATAGATAGATAGATAGATAGATAGATAGATAGATAGCAGTAGGGGCAAAGGTAGGGGTAGATGTACAGGTAGAGATAGAAATTGAGAAATAGAAAGATAGAGATAGATAATATTCTGCCCTTTCCAAATAAAAATCCATGCTTTTCAAGGAGAACATTATTTGAAAATAATTCTCATGGTCTTTTTTACGTGCTGTCAGCAATAAAACTTTATCTATTCTTTTATTTCTTGGTGGTGCTAACTTTGGCTTTGCACTCAACAAGAATCTAAAGTCATTAAGTTCTGTTGCACTAAAGGCTCACGGACTGCTCCTTAAATTCAAAGACGCTTTAGCTCTCCACTAAAGACCTGGAAGAGCATGAACTTTGAAACACATACAAGCACGATTAAGGAAATACTACCTCTCACCCTTTGAATTCTCCCATGGCTGCCTGGAGGAGAAACAAACAAGTGTTATCATAACTCTCTTGCCACGTGAGCCTGAGTCAGTGAACCCCACTGAACTGCTCCTTATTTTGCTCCGGTTGGGGCCATTTAGCAAAGGCTGAAGGACTGGCTGTGTTTCTAATCAAGAATTTTCCCCTGCACAGTTACCCACTTATTCCTGATGTCCTGCAGCTTAGAAATCAGCTGCTGTTAAATTTGGCATTAGTTGTATTTTGAAGTCTTCTTCTCCTTAGCATAATTAATATGTCAGTCTTGAGCTCAGAGCTTAGCTGTGCACAAAACATTTGCTTTAGAAGGAACATTATGGTTATAAACTATTTAGCTGGAGTCTGTCACCACAGAAAATATCTGACGTACAAACCACTCAAAATACAGAATACAAAATGCAAGGACAGCTCTTTCCAAATTTTACAATTTGTTTCCTCTCTCACTCAAGAGCTCTAACTAATCCAAATTTCATTATTCCTGAAGTTTTAGACCCCCTTCTTAGCTTGCTCCCTATTGCTGTAGTAAACACCATGACTGAAAGCAACTTGGGAAAGGAAAGGGCTTATCTCACATTACAGCTTAAAGTCAATCATGATGAACCTGCAGGGTGAGATCTGTAGCAGAAGCCGTGGAGGAAAGCTGCTTACTGGCTTCCTGAGCACCCCATTTGCTCAGCTTGCCTTTTTGTACAACCCAGAAACACCTTCCTGGGATGGTACCACCCATGGTCTGAGTCCTCACCCAGCAATCATTAATCAAGACAATGCCCACAGACTTGGCTACAGGCCAGTTGAATAGAGGCATTTTCTCAATTGAGGTTCCCTTGCTTGTTCCATGTTGACAGAAAAACAGTACACCCTACCACCTAGTGAGTGAGTGAACTTGCCCCCATTCATAAAGAAAACAATAGCTCTCAGATATGACAGACACCATCACCAATCATATGTTTTTATTTAGTCTTCCTCTCAGGGAATGAGGGATGATGGGATTCTCAGAAAAAAAAAAAACAACAACAACAACAAAACAAAAACAAATTCCTTCAGTTATGCATTCTATCTCAGTAAGACCCAAAGAGGCTTTGGTATCTCTCCATGGAGAGATTTGTTTTATAAAGAGATGACAATATGGTAGTAATCACATTGCATTCTTAAAAATTGCTTGGAGACTAGATCTTAACTGTTCTCACCATCCAAAACAGTATAACCATGTGAGGGAAAGCAAATATTGGTTAGATCTGTACAACTGATCTACAATATGCACATCTTTTTAAAAATCATTCTACACAAAGTAGGACTTGAGGTATAGAAACTCCCCTGCCTTTTCAATGCAGTCTTCATTTTATATGCTGTTTATTCTGGCTTTCTCATCTTCCCTTCAGATTAAAGTTCTTGAAAATGTAATCTGCTTTGGGGTTTACTCTTGGCCTTCCATTCCCCACTCAGCCCTGTGCATTAAGACAGATGCTTTCATGGGTTTCCTGAACCCAGCCTTGCAAAGATTTCAAGAATCAAGTTGACACTCATAAACAGATAGTACAATAGCTCATAGCTATTGCTAATGTGGCCTATAGGTACCAAACCAATAGCTTGCCTCTGCTTTCTAAAGTTTGCCTTCCTTGACCTTCAGCCATTGCTTTCTCCCAGTATCGTTGGTGTTCTTTCTTATATTTCCTCTTAGACTTCTCTTTCTCTTCAGTTAATTAACTGATGATGTTTCCCACATTTGTTACTTAGTCCAATTTTCTATCTACTAACTCCTCAATCTACTTAAGCAACCTAAGTGACGGGCATGCTACTGTCTGCATCTAGCACTGACGACACCTGACTCTCTAGCTCAGCTCAAATATCGGCCCTGACTTGAGATGCATAGCAAAAAATTGGGGATCTGATTAGCACTCCATGTAGCTTCTCTCCCAAGCTGAACTGTCAATACACGGTCTTTAACCACATGTGGCTTTTGAAAACTTGAAATATAGCTATCATGAACTGAGATGTGCCACAAACATAAATATTTTCAATGACTAAACATGATTAAAAATACATCATGGATAATTTAATTACACGTTAAACAATAGCTTGACATACTTTCTAAAAGTAGAAGGGAATTCCAACACTACCCTATATCCCTGCTATAATGTACCACCAGTATGGAACTAATAGGAAAAATACCAGACAGAATTATTACTTGACTTTCTACACTAAAGCGCACAAGGTAGGGTTTCCTCCTTGACAGATATTGTCAAGAGAAACTTCACCTAAATCAGCATCCACTGACTAGATGTGGCACAGAATAATAGATAGAAATTTGTTTTGTTTCTATTTGTGAAACATAATCTGTACATATATTCAACTATGTGAAAAGAAGACATTGTTGGCTGATACCAAGATCTGTAATTCCCAAAAGTCATTTCAAGTTCCTAGACAATTGTTCTAGGATCAATAATTTTTTTTAATACAGAAAGCTTTCAAAATTTTAGCTTGCATACATCTTCATACTTCAAGTCCTTGTTCAAGGCCCATTACCTATGCCTGCCCCTGAAGTGTGTTGATAGCATGCTATAGCCATGTTAGAATGCGAATTTGTAACAAGCCCCAGGTGATACAGATGCTGCTGAGCCAGAAGCCACACTCTGAGGACCACTGCTTTGCACCATCAATAACCAGCTTTAGCAGGCGATTTTGGCTGCTTACAATAGACTGAGCATTGCATGTGTAAGAGCTTCTAAGGCTTCATTGAACTGCATTACCAATATGAACACATGGGATGATCTAGTCTGTGGTCTTACGTTTCGCTAGCTGTGAAGACTGATCACCAGTCTCATCAGACAAGCAATCTGTCCTGAGACAACAAAAAGCTGTACTGTGAAACTTCTATATGTCTTTCATTGACATTTGCAGATAAAATAGCATAGTGTCTCTCTTAATTGTCTCACTTACAAGGTGAGGCTCTAGGAGCCCTTCGATTCTCTCTAGGGGTGTGGGATTTGCTCAATGACATAAACATTATTCACTCTACTTCATGTTTTCTTTGCAGGTACTCTTAATAGAGTTGAGAATTCTGTCTATAGAACAGCCTTCAAATTACGATCTGTGCAAACTCTTTGCCAATGTAAGTACAAGTTCTTTGTAACACTCAAGACAATCTGACCCTAATGTGTGATGTTCAGTTCATGAAGAGAAGCAAAATCTGCCCCACACAGGTAACTTCCTGGATCAGGAAAGTGGGACCTGTGCATTGAAGTCATTGGTAACATACAGGAGATGGGGGTGGAGAAGAGACCATTGTGAGCAGTCCACTCATATGTTGCTTCACTGACAGCAATAGGAAAGGTAGGCAAGGATTTTTGAAAGCAAAAAGCTCCAAACTCCAAGATAAAGTATCCCAGGAGCTCCAGGTAGCAAGATCCAGAGACTATCACTATTCGGAATCTTGTGAGATTAATGGACCACTCCTTTATCTGCATGACTGTAATTTAGAACTCTCACAAGACAAGAACCCCCTGCATTCCAGATGCCAGGCCCAGATGATAGAAGCTTGTGATCAATGACAAAAACAAAAAAAAAGTTTACAGCTGCTGCCACCTGTGGCCAGGTTTTATTGAAGAGGCATTCATGAAACCTGCTCCCCTATGCCATAGACTCTCCCTTCAAAGCAATATCAGAAAACAAATAAAAAATTTTATTATGCTGGGTGGATTCCTTATCTGTGAGGGTGATTTATGAAGTAGTGAGATGCTCTGGGTTTTATCATTTCACAGGCTGAAGCATTTTAAATGCCAGCAGCTCTCTGGGCTCTTGACATCCCCACCTCTTCGGTGGTACTGGGAGTGTTTATTAAGCTTGTCTGTCACCCTCTGTTGGCAAGATCTATAGAGCTAGCTAGATTTCATTCTTCTCTCTATTCCTTGCCTTGTAAACTTTTTACATGATGGCTATACATATGTGTGCCTGTGAGAAACCAGCCAGCATTTTTGTAAACAGCCCTGGTTTTATGAAGCACCATCTCAAGATAATAATATTGATGGAACCAAGACTTTAAAAAAAAGTGATATTGCTGAAGAAGAGTGAGACCCACACGGTCTGGCAATTCAGCCACAGATTTTAGGATGCCATTTAAGATTTATTTTTTACTATGAGAACTGCAAACACACCATTTCAATACACTGTGTTCCTTCTGAAGCTAAGCTGTAGTCAGGAAAGCTGTATTCAGATAGAAAAAGCCAACGTTTAGTCCTCCCGGGGCACAGTGCAAATAGACTCTCTGCCATTTCATCACCACAGGGTTTCAACTTCTTAGGTTTATCTTTCAGGTGTCCATCTCTTTTTAACTTCAGTCTGTAAGATCCACGCTCCACCCCTAGCAATGGTCCTACTAATAGTGTTTTCATGCCTTAATGACATATGGTTTCAAAAAAATCTAGGTGGACATATTTAACTCCCTTTAAGAAAAATCCACTGTAAAACAAACAAACAACAACAATCTCACTTGAGCACTGGGAGATATTTGCTGCGTTTGAAGCCATTTTCTCTCATCAGAAAGTAGGTCTCCATCCTTTGTTTGCTCCCTGCAGTGGACTTGATGGACAGCTTCCTGATTCAGCAGGTTCTATGGCGTGGACGTTCTGGGGAGAGCACAGAGACCTCCATTTCTGTGCAGCAGCTTTTTCAGGAGCTCCGGGAGCTGTTTCAGCGCACTGGGATGGGAAATGCAGCCCAAGTGCACCCAAGAGCACCGGAGCTCACCCTGAGTCTTCTCATGGCCATGTTTGACAGGTGAGCATGTGGGTATAGCCCTGTGGCCTCAACAGCAAGATCTCCGGCCACTGGCTATTCAGTTCTGTCTAATGTTCACTTGAGATCTGCTGTGTAAAATGTTCTCCCTACTTGTAGGCTTGATTATTTGTCAGTAACCGACTCATTACTCACTCAATAAGGAAATAAAGCAGTGTTCCTAAGTGTTAATCGTACAAAGGATGCATAGAAAGATAGAAGCAGGGAATCTCTCCCCTGCCCCCATACAAACTCATTCCCATTTGAGCAGAATCCTCACCTTTTAGAAGGGTAAGATGTCTTTATACTACACTTTGCTCTTCATTATCTGGTAGTATATTTGTGTTCATTTCTTTCTTATCAAGTTTTGGCTTAGTTGGGTGTTTAGCTGGGGTGGAATTGAATATCTAGCACCTAGACAACTAACAGCTGATATTTCAGAGGTCATGCTCTGGAGACAGTGGCTTTGTGAGTCTGTGTATACAGTGTGTGTTTTCCTAAGCTGGGATTTTTTTTCTTCCGCTGGTTCTCAGTTGGTTTGACGAGAAGGAAGAGGAGGAGGTCTTGTTGTTGTCGTCGTCGTTGTTGTTGTTGTTGTTGTTGATGATGATGATGATGAAGACGACTCTGGGATGCAAACCCAGTATAAATCATAGCCAAATTCCTTATGTTTGTTTTCCCTCCTGATTTGCCACTTACTTCTAACTTTACAAATAGTAGATAAATACATTATTGAGTAATTTTGTCATGATTTCAGTCCCTTTAAACATTAGACCTTGGAGTATCTTTTCAGATACTTGGTGTGCTTATCTCTAATAGCCCTCATACATTTGATAAATTGTCTGTCCAGGGTAGAAAGCTACACAGCTAGTGGGCAGGGTGCAGTCAGGCTGAAGGCTAGAGTCCATGGGTAGTTCTGGAAGGGCACGTGCTTTCTTCTTTTGACCTCGTCTTTGCTGTGTGGAATGCAGGTAGGTGACTCCTAAGGGAGTAAGACTGTCCACTCCACCATGATAGGCCACATCTGCACACCCAGACCTGACTCAGTGCTTATCACAAAGAAGCACGCAATAAATAGTTACTGAATTATGAATGGATAAATGAATGAATGAGACAATCACTTTCCTTTGGTGCCCTGTTCTGCCAAGTTCTAAATATATGAAGACTATAAGAAGCTAGCAACATTAGCATTATATAGGAAATACCCATTAATACTTACAGTTCTTATAAACCACTTATATAAATAACCCTGCCCTTTCTGCCCTTGTCTGTGATTTGTGATTCATGGCCCCACAGAACAGGATCAGGTATTCTTAAACGTCAACCTGTGGCTGCTGCACTGGTTGCCCTCTCGGGGGACAGCCCTCTTACAAAGTACAGAGGTAACGTGTAGACATTAAGTGTGTTCTGAAGCATGGTGACTCCCCAGCCCCCAATATGTCATCCTGTCTGCTAGCGTCTGAATCCCTGTCATAATGAACTGCTCTGTAGCATGCCTCCGCATGACCACTTTGCTTTGGTTTGGTTTGTTTGTTTGTTTGTTTGTTTGTTTTGACAATTTATTTTTATTTTATGAGTGTTTTGCCTGCGTGCATGTCTGTGTACCACATGAGTGCAGTGCCTGCAGTAGCTAGAGAATGGAAGTCAGATGCCCTCGGACTGCAGTTACAGTTGGTTATCAGCCTTCTTGTGGGTAGTGAGAACCAAACCCAAGTCCTCTGGAAAAGCAGCTAGTGCTCTTAACTGTTGGGCCAATTTCCCGGTCCTTGTTTTGTTTATATTTTCTTTAAAAAAATGTTTGCAGGATTCTCTTTAAAAATCTACACTTTCTAGTTTTGCATTACTTAGCTACCATTGACATTTATGATTTTAGAGATTATCAAGAAACCATTAATTACTATTTTTTAAAAAATAGAAATCCTCAGCTTGCTATTCCCCATTCTTTACCCCAGAGGTCTGGAATTACCAGAGGGTAAGATGCAAATGGGTCATTAGTTATTGATGGCTGGCACTAGACAACCTTCACAGCAACAAGCAAACAATGAGAATATAAGTCCACTGTTCTTTATGTTCTTTATACTCACAGAGAAGCTGTCTCAAAGCATGTACTCTTCAAGGACACAAGGACTCAATGAAAGATTTCTTCTCCCTTTATGTGCCTAGCTTTTTTCCAGCTCTATGCGGAAAAGAACAGGAGAGGCGATGATTCCCAAGCCCGCATGACCCGAAGAGTTTTGAGAGCCTTACTAACAGATCTACAGCAGGTAAATCGACGGACTTAGGAAATCTCAGTGGGTGTCAGGCATACCAAGCTATTATTATTATTGTTGTTGCTGCTGTTGCTTTTCTTACAGTGTTGACTCGTCTTTTGGGAGCCCAATGCCAACCCTGTCTTCTTCTTTCTCTGAACTGAGCCAGTGACCTCTCCAAATTGTGTGAGCTACCTTTCTGCTACAGGAGACCTGAGCAGAGATTGAGTCAAATTGAGAAGCAGAGATTTTTTTTAAGTTATTGACATAATATATTTCCTTATGGCTTTTTTATTAGATATTTTCTTTATATACATTTCAAATTTCAAATGCTATCCCGAAAGTTCCCTATACCCTCCCCCCGCCCTGCTCCCCTACCCACCCACTCCCACTTCTTGGCCCTGGCGCTACCCTGTACATTGCATATAAAATTTGCAAGACCTAGGGGCCTCCCTTCCCAATGATGGCTGACTAGGCCATCTTCTGCTGCATATACAGCCAGAGACATAAGCTCTGGGGGTACTGGTTAGTTCATATTGTTGTTCCACCTATAGGGTTGCAGCCCCCTTCAGCTCCTTGGGTACTTTCTCTAGCTCCTCCATTGGGGGCCCTGTGTTCCATCCAATAGATGACTGTGAGCATCCACTTCTGTATTTGCCAGGCACTGGCATAGCCTCAAAGGAGACAGCTATATCAGGGTCCTTTCAATAAAATCTTGCTGGCATATGCAATAGTGTCTGAGTTTGGTGACTGATTATGGGATGGATCTCCAGGTGGGGTAGTCTCTGGATGGCCCATCCTTTCGTCTTAGCTCCAAACTTTGTCTCTGTAACTCCCTCCATGGATATTTTATTCCCTATTCTAGGGAGGAATGAAGTATCCACACGTTGCTCTTCCTTCTTCTTGATTTTCTTGTGTTTTGCAAATTGTATCTTGGGTATTCTAAGTCTTCCTTCTTGATTTTCTTGTGTTTTTCAAATTGTATCTTGGGTATTCTAAGTTTCTGGGCTAATATCCACTTATCAGTGAGTGTATATCAAGTGACTTCTTTTGTGGTTGGGTTACCTCACTCAGGATGATATCCTCCAGATACATCCATTTGCCCAAGAATTTCATAAATTCATTGTTTTTAATAGCTGAGTAGTACTCCATTGTGTAAATGTACCACATTTTCTGTATCCATTCCTCTGTTGAGGGACATCTGGGTTCTTTCCAGCTACTGGCTATTATAAACAAGGTTGCTATGAACATAGTGGAGCATGTGTCCTTCTTACCAGTTGGAACATCTGGGTATATGCCCAGGAGAGGTATTGCTGGATCTTCCAGTAGTACTATGTCCAATTTTCTGAGGAACCGCCAGACTGATTTCCAGAATGGTTGTACAAGCTTGTAATCCCCCCCAGCAATGGAGGAGTGTTCCTCTTTCTCCACATCCTCACCAGCATCTGCTGTCACCTGAATTTTTGATCTTAGCCATTCTGACCGGTGTGAGGTGGAATCTCAAGGTTGTTTTGATTTGCATTTCCCTGATGATTAAGGATGTTAAACATTTTTTTCAGGTGGAGAAGCAGAAATTTTATCTTGGGTCACTGCTTTGAAAATTTCAGCCTGTGGCCAGTTGTCCCAGTTGTTTTTGGACTGGGGCAGGTTGAAAGCATCATAGTGAGAGCATATGGTAAAGGAAGCTGCTCGTCCCACGGTGGCCAAGAGAAAGCAAAAGACTAGAGTCTAATAGTGTCCTTCAAGGGCTTATCCCTAGGGAAGTCCCACTCTTAACACTTCATCTATTTTCTGATGCCACCAAGCTGCAGCCAGGCCTTTATTACATGCCTTTGGGGATACTTAAGATCCAACCATAACACACTCCCATTTCCAAAGTTCCTCATTGTCCATTCCCATCTGTAGCAGAGGCGAATATTCCGTAGCCTCACAAGCAAAGCTAAGTAGTTTGGCCTAATCTTTCTCGCTAAAAACAACAAATTTCTGACTCTCATACAAAATGTTTGCTATTCGTTAATTAGAAAAAGTTAACTTTAAGATGTCATAACTAACCATTAGCCTACTTAATTGCGACCACTATGTTGTGTTGTATGAATAAAGCACCTTTCGTTTATTAAAGGCAAAATTGTAGGTGCTGGAGATCTGAACTCAACTCCTCATGCTTGCCTGTCAACGACTTGGCCGGCTGAGCCGTCTCCTTGGCCATATTTCTGTTCATGGGCTCCCCATGTCTTTCTCTCCCATTTTAAGTGAGAGCTACATCTTTGCCCTCCTGATGCTGTCCCATAATCCCCGTAGGCCTTTTCATTCCATGCCATCCTTTTCTCTTTCTTCTCAATGGAGCAGTATGCTTTCTCATCCTTGTCTTGAGGCCACGTTCCATCTCTCTTCTTCTGTTGCTGCTCTGCACTGTGGCTTTTCTTTTGCTCCTTGAACTATTCTGGTCTGATATATACATTAATTTTTTAATTTCTCTTGGGCTTCTCTGGGGAGTTTCTGAATTGCTTATACCCATTCCCCTGCTGTTTGAGAATCTTCTTCTTGATCCTTATGATCCTGTGTTGATGTCTGTACATTGAAGAAGTGGGTAGCTGTCTTAGCTATTTTTCTTTATTGCTCTGACAAAACACCATGACCAAGGCAACTTATAAAGAAAGCATTTAAAGTTGAGGGCTCATGGTCCCAGAGGGTTAGAGTTCACAGCCATCATGGTGGGTATTGTGGCAACAGACAGAGAGGCATAGTGCCTTGAGGACTACTAACAAAAGAGTAGTTTGAGGAGAATATCAGCTTTGGGTGTTGACAGTGGAGGGCCTTCTTCCTTGATGTCCTAATAAAATTAGTTATTCACTTTTAGTTTACAAGACTGAAGTATTTAGTCTGCTGGGACTTTGAGTCCATTTAAACATTTTATTTTCAATAGGCCAGAAATAGGTATTAAAATTAGGAAAACAGAGAAAGAAATAATGGAGTGTAATTGGCCAATAGTAATGAATGGGGGTTCTGTTGGTTGCCCACCAGTTCATGTGAGGATGAGTAGATCAGCAACCAGGATTCAGTATAGGGACTGGGTGAGTGGATGGGATGTGAGACTGCGTTGTTTTGAGATGGGGAGGAAATGGAAGGAAAGTCAAGGTGAGAATTGAGAGGACCAAGCTACCACACCTTCTAGTTTGATGGGGAGAGATGGAAGATAGTGGAGGCAATAGGAAATATTACTCAGGTTTAATGTGGGGAGTGGTTGAATAGTCTGCCTGGAGTATAATGGTCAGGGTCTCCTAAGCAATGAGGGGGAAATAAGATTAAGATTATGGGGATAAAAGAATAAAAAGAAGAGGCCTATGATTCCTTTGATAGTGTAGTAGGGGTGAAATGGAATTTTATTTGCATCAGAATCTAATCCATATTATATCTGATCCATAAACATGACTTAGAGACAGAGAGAGCTAACTGAGAATGGTATGGGCTTTTGAAACCTCAAATCCCACCCACCTCCTATTGACACGCCTCTTCCAGCAAGGACACACCTTCTAATTCTTCCTAAACAGTTCCACCAACTGAAAACTAAGTATTCAAACATGAGTTTATAGGGGTCATTCTCATTCAAACCACCACAGTGGCTGTTCCAATCTTTGAAGTCTAGCTTTGTCTGGGAATATCCACTAACAGTAAACCTGTATAGAATATCTAGGCAGACTTGTTGTTATGGTCCTTAAGTCTATGAATTCCATAGCCATTTTATTGCTGGGAGGTGTCTTAAGCCTAGGACCATTGCAGCCAGCACAAATGTAAATTGAAATTCCAGCCTTACCTTCTAAGGACTGCCTATGACTGAGAGTTAGTTACTCAAAACCTAAAGTTGCTATCTCCAGCCAGAAATAATACAGGCTGGAATGGGAGTCCATCTCACAGGGCCTAGAGCCTCTCAACTATAGCAGATTTTGTTCATAGGCACGCCCCTAATGCCGGGGCCTTTGAAGCTGCCTAGTGCTGAGTCTTACTGAGACCAATTCAGTCCTATAGACCAATAGAAATGTCTACATCTACCTCCTTCTCTTACCCCAACCAAATGTTCTCTAGATACTGATCTACCACAGGTTAGTGAAAGAGTGACACTGGCTGTGTAAAGCTGCCACCCTGCCTTCTTCAGTGGGTGAGGGGAGTGGTATATGCACATGTATATGTGCCATTGAGTGTGTACATAGAGAAGATTGGGGAGGACATCAAGTGAGAGTTTGATTATAAGAATTTGGGTACCTTACCAATAGCTACGCCACACACACACATACACACACACATACACTCACACACACACACACACACACACACACACACACACACACAACGTCTCTTTCTCTTCCATCAATCATTAATTGCATGTACACCAAGAGGAGCAGAGCCCCATGACAGGGTACTGACAGACTTGATTTTGTATAGCCTTTGTGCAGGAGACCAGAGCTGCTCTGAGATTGAAGACAACAGCCACATAATGTCCAGAAATCAGTATTCTGTCTTTCTCCCCATTCCCTCCAGCTCTTATGTTCTTTCTGATGCTCCCTGAGCCTTGAGGAGGAGGTAATAAAGATGTCCCCTTTATGGCCAGGCACTCAACAGCCATTTGTTTTCTGCACTTTGACCAGCTATGGGTCTCTGCAGTGACTGCCAACCATTGCAAACAGAAGCTTGTCTGCCTGGAGTTGACAGCAGGTTTTAAATTTTTTAGTAAGGTTAAAATGTTGCTGGCAGTGAGTGTTGGGGGCAGGGGTCTCAGGAGCAATAGAGAGGCATAAATGTTCTCACCCCAGAGACAAGATTCAGCTCTGAGACAAAGGAATTAGAAAATAGTTTTAATTCAGGAGCAAGATGTCGACAGAGTCTTGTCTTATGGAAAAGCTCAATAAGACAGAAATAATTCATCAACTATGGTGGATAAGGGGAAGAATTTCCAGGATTAGTCTGTGTGCTCCCAACATAGAGTCTACTCCTTTTCTGTTCCTGTGAGGAGTGTTCAAATGTGCCATAGATACATAGTGGGAAATGTCAATTATGAAAACCTAATTGTACAGAAATGTTAAAACAAGCAAAGGACACTTAGCATACATCTTGACATTGGTCCCAACTGGTTTCACAAACATCCTGGCTTTTTTGTTTGTTTGGTTTTTTTTTCTCTTGTTACTGGACTCTAAAGTTCATATTGCTTACTATTTTAAAAGAGAGAGACAGAGAAACAGGGAAAAAGATAGAGGTAGAGAGACAAGGAAAGACAGAGAGATTGTTAGAAAGAAACAGATTCAAAGCCAGCTTTGAGGAAAGCTGAGGAGATTCTCTGACTCAAATCTGCCTCATTGGTTTAGTGTGGTTTTATGGAGGACAGAGAGAATGTCCAGAGAGGCAGTGGGCAGAGGTCCATGCTCTGGGCAGGGTCTTCATCATTCAGATATATGCCTGCTTCCCTCGTCTCTGCTGGGAATCACACAATGAATTTGGCTATCTTGCAGCTAGTGAATGAGAACCTCTAAAGTCTTCTTTTCAGCCGAAAGGAAGGAAAGAAAGAAAGAAAGAAAGAAAGAAAGAGAGAGAGAGAGAGAGAGAGAGAGAGAGAGAGAGGGAGAGAGAGAGAGAGAGAGAGAGAGAGAGAGAGAGAGAGGGAGAGAGAGAGAGAGAGAGAGAGGGAGGAAGAAAGAAAGAAAGAAAGAAAGAAAGAAAGAAAGAAAGAGAGAGAGAGAGAGAGAGAGAGAGAGAGAGAGAGAGAGAAAGAGAGAGAGAGAGAGAGAGAGAAAGAAAGAGTGTGCTGGTGAGCTCTTTATCAACATGACACAACTGGATTCGTTGGAGAGAACATTAATTGAGGAAATGTCTCCATCTGGTGGTGTATCTGTAGGGCTTCTTCTTAATTAACGATTAATATGAAAGAGCCCACTGTAGATGTCACCACACATGGGCACGTGGTCCTGGATTGAATAAGAAAGCAGGCAGATCAAGCCATGGGCAACAATCCAGTAAGCAGTGGTCCTTTATGGTTCCCACCTCTGTTTCTGTCTGAGTTCCTGCCCTGATTTCCCTCAACAGAAGACGGTGAACAGGGGGACCTGTAAGCCAAATAAACCTGCCTTTCACAAGACGTCTTTGAGTGTGGTGCTTATCACAGCAAAAGGAAAGCAAACTAATATTATACGGGGCAGTTTTCATGATGTCCTGATTTAATGCAGCTCTGCCTAATCATCAGCTTCTAGCTGCTATGCGATTTGCTTTGCTCTCTGCTATACAACATGACTCAAAATATGCCAGGTGAAGGTATTAATACTTTAATGCCCTTCCAGTGCTTGCAACAGCACATAGATCCTACTGCAGTTTTTCTGCTGTCTGAGGCATGTCTCAGGCAACCACCATTGCAGACGTTCATCCTTAACAACGTCATGTCTCAGAACGCAAGCAAGTAGAAAGCCAGAAGAGGCTTAATCTGCTCATCCACTTGTTCCACCAGACTTGATAACAGTAGCCAGTTTCAAAGTGGATTTGATAGAAGGACCTGGGTAGAGGGGCATTTTCTCTCTCTCCTCTAGAAGTCTTTGTGACTTTCCGACTGCCACTCATGGCTTCAAGTTAGCTCTAGTCTCAAAGGATTTTAAAAATCCGCTGGTTTCAAATTCAATCAAGGTCGATGAGCTGCTGAGCTGCTGGCTCCCACTGCCCCTCCCTCCTCCGACCATGCAGTGCCCGGCTTCTGAGAGGGCCAGTGGGAAGCAGCTTTGTGATTTGCATAGCAAATTATCATCCCATTGGCTTCCATTATGAGATCCAAGACAGATTCCAATAGAAAATTCCAGTCCTGGCAATGTGATTCAAATCATCCCTTAGGAATGCTAATTATCGTTCAGAATGCCATCCTGCCTGTGCCAGTGTACCACCTAGTTACATTTAATTCTTCTCCATAGAACACCTGCAAGAAATTAGCCAAATAGGTAATTCATCCACAGAAGAAGATCTTTATGTAGATATTTAAAGGGGAAGCATCAGGTTAAATTCCACTACAGTAGGAATCCCAACTACAGTGTCAGGATCACAAGCTGACACTCTCACTCAGTCTTTGAGCACTCATGTTTTACATACGAATTGAGACTCTCTGTCTCATTAGGGGTAAGGACACCAGAGTAAGAAGGTTGGGTCAGCAATGCTCTTAATGAGTGGCCCAGTTCGTTCATCAGAACTCAGAGGGCAAAAGATGGGAAATGAGTCTGCTGCTGCTGCTGCTGCTGCTGCTGCTGCTGCTGCTGCTGCTGTTGTGGTTTTTGACTAAATAACATTGGGAGTAGATGCTTATGCTCTACTGGTGACAGGGTTATTAACAATTTAAAATACAAGCCATCTTGTTACGAGTAAGCAAATGTTTGTTGACTTTTGTCTGGCTAATTGTCAGCAAAGTGGTTCTAAGTGCCACTTTCCTGATTAGGAGGGTGTTTATCTGAGTTGATGGACTCCGCAGGGGGTCTCTGCAATTACTTCTGAGATTGCAGGCAGTGTGCCTGGCTGCCTGTGCTGGGCAAGACGTCAGATGTGAAACTGGGACTCCTGTCCAAATGGGAATAAATGAAGGTGACGGGTGCACACAGATGTGCACACAGAGCCAAATGCGTCGCCATCTTGGAAATCACGAGAGGTTCTTAGTCCCTTAGTTAATACCCCTGTGGTGACTGTGGCTGACCACAAGAAAGCACGACAATCGAGCCACTGGATTATCTACAAAATCATGAAAAATCAATAAATAGAATCTAACAAATTTTGTCCCCTTAACGAAGAGGGAGAACGTCTAGAGAGATACCCCAATCTCACAATAAACTTGCTTTTTTTTTTTTAATCTTGAGCAAAATGCTATCTCTCAGTGATTCCTTGATCTATTTAGTTTATAAAAAAACATTTTAATTAACAAAAATTATATGTATGGAAGATATTAAGTGCAGTTTTGTGTGCATGTGTCTATTCCCGGGACTCTCGAGATGGGGAGGTAGGACGATTATTTGAGCTCAGGAATTTGAGGCCAGACTGCATGATACTATTTCAAAAGAAGAAATACAGGAAGGAAAGGAAAACAAAGGAAAGGAAAGGAAAGGAAAGGAGGGAGGGAGGGAGGGAGGGAGGGAGGGAGGGAACAAGGGAGGAAAGTCTGTTACAGCATTGTGTATCTCAGGCAGCACAGGCATGCCCAAGACTGTGTGATGTTCACCACCGTCCAGTCACTTACACACCCATCACACCCACAGTCACTGTCTGTTGTTAGGGTCCAAGAATCACTGAAGGAAGACCCCAGACTCAAATTCAAAGGCAAAGCACATTTTTTTCTGTAGAAATTGCCAGCGCACAGGGATCAACCATTTGTCAAAATGGTGACCCCCAGACAAAGGCATGCAAAGTAGAAATAGAAAAGTAGGGAAATTTTAGCTAGGGTTAGGTAACCGGAACCTTCATTGGTAGGTGGCAGAGAAGTTACATATGTCTGTTTCTGGTTGGCTGCTATGTTAGTTTTACTATATTTGCTGAGACTTTGAGGAAATTTCAGAGTCCAACTCAGCTCCTAGCTGATAGCCATCAATGATTAGCCAGCCTTCAGTTGTTCCTGCTGAGGAGTCCAGTCTGCTTCCCTGGGAACCCAAAAGTTCTCCATTCTCAAGGACTGTATGTTTTAGGGCACCTGTCAGTGTGCGAGCACAATTGGAAGATGAGGAGACCCAAAACCTGGTCTCATGTCAAATATCAAAGGCACAAGATGACATCACTAACATATTACTGTGCTGTGTGTTAGATCCTCAGAGCCCATCCATCATAAATTTTAAGTTATACTATTTGGGCAACATCTCCCTAATTTTCCCACTCCAGTCCCATCTCAAAGAAGTCACATTCCACTTTCTGTTTCTATAAATTCCGCTTTTTTTTTTTTTAGATTTCTCTATGTATGGGAGACTATGCAGTATTTCTGTGTATGACTAATTTTAATTTTACTTAGCATATATTTCCCAGGTTCATCCATGCTATAGCAAATGACACGACTTCCAATTTTAAAGGCTGAATAGCATTCACTAATGTCAACAAACACCTAGGTGGTCCTTGTATCTTGGCTGCCATAAATAATGCGTGAAGGTGTAGCTATCTCTTTTTGACATAGTGAGTCATTTCCTACCTCTCCTTCCTTCCAACGATGATGACTACCACCCCACTTCAAAGACTAGAGTTATGGTTTACATATGAAGTGTGCCCCAAGAGACTCCTGAATCAAAAGCTCCCAGCCAGTAGATCCTATCATTGATATGTAACTGGATCACGAAGACACTGATCTAACCGATATCTTAATCCATGGAAGGAGACAGACTTTGATAGGACTATTGGTAGAAACTTTCTTTGGGGCCTAGTTAAAGAACTAGGTCAACAGTGATATATTCCCCTGGGCGTCTCATCCCTATGCCCCTTGGTCACTATGAGGTCTGTCTTGCCACAGTCTTCTGTTTTGATGTTCTTTTTTGTCACAGTCCAGAATCCACAGACTGAAACCACAAACTAACCTCAAACTCTCCTCTTATAAAGTTCTTGATGTCAGATATTTTGACATAGGAACAAAACAAGTCATGGAATTGACATGTAGTCAAATGAGATGATATGAAAACAGTTGACTCGGTTTTTTTCTTAAAGCCATTGAAGGCAGTGTCATTGTGACCTCCATCGGGTGGGGGTGGGGTGGGAAAGAAAGATTAAAATAACCTGCCTGGGATTCTAAGAAGTCAGACAATAGACCTCTTCCCTTTGCTACCTCAATGCCTTCCTCCTGTGACTCTCCCGCCCCCCTTTCCTTTTTCATAGGTCCAACTCAAAGGTTCCATTTCACAAAATTTAAACTTACTTTTTTCTTTTGATTGTGCTGGTTCTTCTGTTCTTGGATGCCCAATAATTGTTGCTTGCCTGACCTCCGTTTTTGTGAGCATCATTACTCAGGGCACACTAAGTCCATTTTTCAGGGCTAACACGAGGTTGCCTTTGCAGATCCCGACTGTCGTGGGAGAGAGCTACACGTTGCGTCCCGTGGAAAGTGCTATCCACAGCTGCTTCCGAGGGGTAGGTAGCCTGGACGTCCTTAGGAGCTGGAGCAGACGTTTGAAGACTTTGCTTAAATTACGCATCACGCTGATTCCAGGACGACCTGAGTTTAGAGGCAGCCTTGCCACTAGCTTTCAGATGTCTTTAGAAAACAGACACGGAAACAGAGGGAAGAAAGGGGGCAGATTCCCCCTGAATGTGTGTTTCAGCCTCCTCTTGCTTCCCAGGTGTTGAGCTCTGGAATCAAGGAAGAGAAATTTCTGTCTTGGGCACAGTCTGAGCCTCTGGTCCTCTTGTGGCTCCCAACTTGCTACCGCCTGTCAGCCGCGGAAACAGTCACTCACCCTGTGCGGTGCAGTGTCTGCAGAACCTTCCCGATCATAGGACTGAGGTACCATCAATATCATATTTCCCAAATGGTCACTTGGCAAATGGGCCCGGTGGTGGAGTTGCATAGCCCCAGACTCTCTCTGGGATCCTTTCTATACATCTGGAATGTTCTTGCCTTTAGAAAATTAATTCCCTGTCTGAGGCGGCATGGTTGAAAATAAATGTATTTCCGATAATTAGCGAAATATTAAGTTTTATCTCTGGTTCACACTCGGCTTTTCTTCTATAGCAGTGGTTCTTCACTTCTATAGCAGTGGTCGAGATCCCTTTGGGGTCGAATATCAGATATCCTGCATATAAGATATTTACATTATGATTCATAACAGCAAAATTACAGTTATAAAGTAGCAACAAAAATACATTTATCTTTGGGGGGCGGGGAGGCGTCACAACAGCGGGGAGCTGTATTAAAGGGTTGCAGCGTATTAAGGTTGAGAACCAAGGTATAAAACAGGTGTCTTCTGCTCCAAATAAACCTTTTAAACACTTCGGAGCTACCCATAAGGATGGTTTGTTAAGTGTGAAAGAAACATTCGGCTAAGCAGTTCACAGGGATCACGTTTCTTAAAATGTGGTACAAGCTGTACAAAAGGCTACGCTATTATCTCCAACTTCCTGAAACATTAAATTCCGTGGTTAGCAGGTAGTAGAGGGGCTGGTGAGATGGCTCAGTGGCTAAGAGCACCCGACTGCTCTTTCGAAGGTTCGGAGTTCAAATCCCAGCAACCACATGGTGACTCACAACCATCCATAACAAGATCTGACTCCCTCTTCTGGATTGTCTGAAGACAGCAACAGTGTACTTACATATAATAAATAAATGAATCTTAGAGAAAAAAAAAGCAGGTAGTAGAGACTGGTGGTCTAAATCCAGATTCCTTGCCTTACCCCTCCTTGACTTTTAACAGTCACAGTTAAAACCCCTCCCTCGGGGTGTGATGGTATACACCTTCAATCCCAGCACATGGGAGGCAGAAGGAAACTCTTGATGCCAGCCTGGTCCACATAGTGAGTTTCAAGAAAAGCAGGGTTACACAGAGAGACTCTGTCTCAAACAAACAAACAAGTAAATGAGGTACCATGGCAGGGTGGTAGTGGCTCATACCTCTACTCTAAGCACTACAGAGACAGGGGCAGATCAACCTGGTCTACAGAGTGAGTTCTAAGACAGCCAGGGCTACACAGAGAAACAGTGTCTGGAAAAATGGGGAAAAAAAAAAAAGAAAGAAATGAAAGGGAGAGAGAGAGGGAGAGAGGGAGAGAGGTTAGGATATAGGTTTTGAAGAGAAGGAAAGAAAGAAATGAGAATCCTAGGCCAAAGACGAGCCTGAGTTATGATTTATGGTCAGGGGTATGCAACTATGCAAGGGGTGAAACCCCCCAGACTAGCTAACAAGTCACAAGGGGCCCGGAAGGGAAGGAGGTCAGAGCCCCAGGGCTTCTCATTGGCCCATTTGGTCCCTTTCTCTTCTTGTATTTCCTGATCTTCACCAGTTTAGATGTGAAACACGTTTCTCATGGGCTGAAACAGGTCTGCTGAGTCCACTAGAAATCTTCAAATCAAGTTTGAAGTTTGCTGAGAAGCTAGGTTGAATTCACAAGGGATTTGGAGAAGGCAACGAAGTTTGACTCATAAAACCCTCTTTACGTATAATAGTTTGAAACAATGAACCGAATCAATGGGGAAACAAGCATGCAGGACCAAAGAAATCTTTATATTATAGTGAAAAACAATCTTTTCTTATAATGGACGGTGTCAAAATATGGATGTAATTTATCACAGTGCATGCATTACAATAATTTAACCATTAAACTACAGAAAGGTGTTCTTTATATAACCATTGTGTGTCTCAGCCAGATAGAGAATTAATTCGAAATTACATAAAGTACAATTTTTTACACTGAAATAAGTTTTTCCCCTCATAATCACTATTTTATAAGATTGAATATCATGGTTTTTTTTTTTAATGTGACTTTTAAGTGACTTGCTCAGGCCACCAAGAAAATAGCAACACGTATAATGAAATGTGTCAGAATTCTGTATAACATGCCTTTGTCTGCTGAAAAAAAAATGAAGTTAAACTTAGAAAGATTGTCGGTGAGCTAAGGATGGCTGACTCCAGGAATGTCGGTGGCTTCTTTGAGAGAAGTCTCTTAACACTTGTTTTTATATATATATATATTATAGCCTTAGCCTTAAACTTGTGGCTTTGGCTCTCAAAACTCAAGCAACTGCTTTAGTTCCAAGGAGACAGATGAAGAAGCAACCACAGAGCAGAAGTCACCATGGTGCTCAGAAGGCACAGGAAGAATGAAAGGTCCACTCACTCCCCTATGGGGAGAAAGGGGGTCTGGGACATGGCTCAATGGATAAAGCATTCACATTGCAAGTGTGGGGACTAAGTCCTCTTCCTCAGAAGCTATGGGGAAAAAAAACAACTGGAAACAGAGTCAGGAGGACCCCTGGGGGTTGGTGGCAAGTCTAGACAAATGGGTCAGCTCCAGACTCTGTGAGAGACCTCATCTCAGAAAATAGCATGGAAGAGTTATTGGAGAAGGCATCCAACATCAGCCTATAGGCTCTGTGGTGTGGCAGGACTCAGGAGGGAGAGAGGGAAGGAGGGAGGGATGGATGGGGAAGACAAGGCATAAGGATCAAAGGTTGTCCCTACTACAAGAATTAAGTTCTAGATAGATGGGTTCTCATTTATGTTCTATACAAAATAAGTCATAGAAGACTGAGATGAGATGGTAGAAAAAGCTTTGTTAAAATTATCAACAAACTAGTTGTATTATCCACTCAGCCGTCTTTCTTGTAACTCTGAAGGTGATTTCAGAACATGAAGGAACACACTTAAGGGTAATTAGCATACTGTCCAGACAATTCCCTGTAACTGTCAACAGTGCTGCATAGTTCATCAAATAATCCTTATTAAAAACCCTTGTCTTTTCCATCTTGTACATTGTGTAACAAAGGGGAGTGCCTTCCCACTTAAAGTGTGCTGACTAATTTTCAAAGCTACACAAAAGTTTTGCAAGGCCAAGAAGGCACCCCTTGTATGTTTGTGGGTGCTCATTCTCTACTTGAATATCACCTGTTTGCTCTCCTACTGAAAGTGGCATAAGCTGTTCTTCCATTTCAATTGGCAGATACCATTGTCTAAAGTGCCTGGACTTTGACATCTGTGAGCTGTGTTTCTTATCTGGTCTCCACAAAAATTCCCACGAGAAGTCACACACTGTGATGGAGGAATGTGTCCAGGTAACATCTAAGGCAGTGTGGAAAAAAATTCCCTGCCCCCTTACTGTCCTTACAAGACATTACATTTAAAAACCGTTCCTTCTGAGCCGAAGGAGATTGCAACCCCATAGAAAGAGCAACAATATAAACTAACTGGATTCATTGGAGCTCCCAGGGACGAAACCACCAACCAAAGAGTATACATGGATAAGTCCATGGCTCCGGCTACATATGTCGGGCATCAATGGGAGGAGAGGCCCTTGGTCCTGTGGAGGCTTGATGCACCAGTGTAGAGGAATACTAGAGGAGTGAGGCAGGAGTGAATGGGTGGGTGGGTGAGCATCCTCTTAGAAGCAAAGGAGAGAGAGAGATGGGATGGGGGCTTGCAAAGGGGAGACCAGGAAGGGGACAACATTTGAAATATACATAAATAAGATAACTAATTAAAAAGAAACTTTTCTTCTTTCAGTTAACACTTAAGACACTGGAAAGGGCCGGCTTAACCATCAACTTTTCTCAGTGTAAAAGGGCTCCCGTGTGACAGAATAGTAGTATGCACTGTAGGAAAAAAGTCATAATGACTTTTGTTGTTTTTTTTTTTTATGATTGATACATGCCATGAGATTAAACATAAATGTGCTTTGTTTACATCTCAGGTTTTTATAAATGTTTTTGGGAACAAGAAAAGGCTTAATGGGCTACATTATGACCATTGATCTCATGCTATCTACTAGGAAACATCTGTCAAAGTTACAAGGAGCAGGCATTAGCACCTGGAATGGATGAAGAAGAAGAAGGGTGTTGATTTGCTGGAGATGACACAGCAAACCTTCTGGTTGTGGTCATTCTTTGTAAAGGCTTTAATACGACTTTCCCCGAGTCCTAGATTTCAAGTATCTCTTTTCTTTCCCTTTGGAATAAAAAGGAAAAAGAACTTAACTAGGTTTTTGCTGAAAAAGTAAAACTTCACAACTCTCGATTCTTTTAAAGAAAATCATTAGTAATCAGCAAGTGCATTTAAGTCTAAGAAAAAAGAAAAATACAAAAATACAAAAGCATTTTGCTCTTCTTAGGGGGGTGGGTGGCAGTTGGGGTGCCTGAGGAGTGAGAAAACATTGTCTTTTTTAACCACTGATTTCGGGTGAATCTGTACAACGAAGTTCCTCTCAGCATCACTGTAGTGAAGGCTGCAGTTGGATTGCTTTCACCAAAGGCAGCTTCCCAGTTCTTTCCGATTCTCTCTTCAAGATCAAAGTCCATCCAGGAAAAGCAGGCGCCTGAATTTTTCCAAATACGTTTCCTCTGGAGCATACACAGCCTTGCTAAACTGCTCCAGCTTTGCCTTACTTAGTTCATTGCTTCGGAATACCTTTCTGGCCCTGGAAGCCTGCGACTTGACGGTGTTATAGTGACACCGTGTGGTCATCTTGTTAATAGACTTTTATTCTTAAGAACTGGAGTCCTCAAATTGAATATGGTTGTTTCTTTTCCCTGAAGTTGCTTAGGTGGGCAGGATGGGTGGATTTAGGGTCACCCACTACCTACTGAAATTGTATACAGTAGCAAACTGGGGAGGGTGTTCCTAGACATGAATCCACAAGTCATCACCTTATTCTTAAAGGAACCCACATCTCCAAATGTTAGCAACCATAAACTCAGTCCGATGTCCCTTCTTACAGTTTTTAGAATCCCCATTCTCTTTAAGAAGCAGTTATTTATTGACGCAGTTGGGGAATTCAGCCTGGAGAGTTGTGCTACATGCAGGTTTATACATGAAGGGTATGAGGAAATTCTAGGAGCAAGGAAGATTATTTTTCCCAACCACCAACAATAGAAGAAATAGCTAGCAAAGCTTTGATAGTGCAGCAGGTCATTACCAATGGATAAGGAAAGATCAGGCTTGAACTGATCTGATGCTCTTTAATTTTTTTTTTTACTGGCCTGATTTTATGACTTTTATTCATTTGTGTGCGGGTGTGCATGTGTGCCAACAGCCAACACGTGGAAGTCAGAGGACAAGTTGTGGACACCAGTTTTTTCTTTCCACCATATGGATAGAGGGTCAAACTCAGGTGGTCAGGTTACCCAGTGAGCCATCTTGTCTACCCCTCAAGGGCACCTTTCAATATTGTTCATTTCCACAGATGTCAGCAACAGAGAATACAAAACTCCTCTTCAGGAGTCTCAGAAACAACCTGCCTCAGAAACGCCAGAGGGTAGGAGCTGTGGGGAGACAGTGGCTGCTGGACCAGCTGGCTTCAAGGGACTCAGCTAGCCACGGGCCAGCCAGGTGCGTAGTGTGGGTGCTGCTGACACAGCCAGCATAGATTACAGCCACAGGTTTTCTCTCTTCTAAGTTTATTTTCATTACCGTATGTTAATTATATATCATGGGTTTATTATAGTATTTTCATACACTTATATATTTTACCATTATTTGCCATTTTACCTTCTCTTGTCTCCTATTCGTCCTGCTACCCCTTTCCTTTTCCAGAGTCCTCTTTCTACTTTCATATCTTCCTCCTTTCATGTTTCGTGTTTGTTTCTTTCTCACCCCCCTCCAACCTTTAACTGAATATATAAATCTCTGGGAGGTGTGGGGTCTCCAGAACCTCTCTTCCCCTGGTCACGAAATGCTGGTGGGGCCAATCCTGAGCAGGTCTCCTGTGCAGATCGTCACCGGTGGCAAGCCTGGAAGATGGTGGTCCACCCCTCCACCCCGTTCTCTTTCTTTTAGATCCTTTCTGCTTCCACTTCTGTGATATTCCCTGAACCTTGGAGGAGGAGATACACAGGCTGAGAACTCAACAGCTACTAATTCTCAGTGTTTGGATCATTCGTGAGGCCCAGCAGCAGATGTTCAGCTAAGGCCTCTATGGAGGGCAAGGATGGGAAGAGGGTAAAGATGCAATTACTTTTTACAGCCTTTAGGTTTATAGAGAACTTAGAGGCAACAGTGCCACGTAGTGGCCACGAAAGTAATTGCTCTTGCAAGGCATCAGGGGCTTAGAAGATTGTTTGAGTAACTGCTCTGCAAGTGCTATTTGCACTTCAACACCGGTGAAACCAGACTTATGCTATAGATGAAATTTCTCATTCTTCTGTTCGACTGCCCTAAATGGTAAAGCGTCCCCTGTCATTAACCTCCAAATAATCATTACATTGTGTTCTGTTGTCTTGTCTTGCTTTGCTTTTTTTGGTATGAATTCAATGTGTGACCCAGGCTAGCCTCTTAACTAACCACCCATTTTATTTCACCTACACAGTGCTGAAATTACAGATGTATTCCCACCACTTCTGATGTAAACTATAATTTTTGGGTGTGTGTGCATATATATATATGCACGCACACACACACACACACTCATATAATATGTGTACAGATGCCCATGTGTTTTGGGGCACAATCACATGTCAATATGGAGGGCAGAGGAAAACTTCAAGTGTTATTCTCTAGACACTGTCCAAATTTTTCCTTTAAAATGTTGTATTTATTTATTTGCATGTGTATGGGGTTTTGTCTGCAGTGCCATATGCATGCCCAGTGTTCATGTATTCCAGAAGGGGACATTGGATCCCATGAAACTGGTGTTGCAATGTTTGTGAGCTGCCAGGGTGCTGAGAATCGAACCCCTGTCCTCTGGAAGAACCCAGTGCTCTTAACCATTTAGCCATTTCTCCAGTGCCCCCTCCCCTTGTTTGTGATAGTTCTCTCTCAACTGGCCTGAAACTTGCCAAATAACGTTGCTGTCTATCCAGCCAATGAGCCCAAGAGCCTCTGTCTCTTTCCCAGTGCTGGGATGAAGGTACATGCCCTCACACTGGGCTATTTAAATGAGGGGTTGAAATTCAGACGGAGAGCCTCTTGTGTGTAAGGCAAGCAACTCTACCCACTGAGCTTTCCTCCAACCCCACAAGCCATCATTTTGATAGCTTGCTCGCATCCTTCTCAGGAGCATTAGCAAGTGTGCATTCTTAGAATCAGGGTGAAGGAAAATACAAACTGCTGGAGTTTGCTAGGAGCTGGAACAGACAGAGAAGCCTTGGCCTCATCCAGCAGCATGGGGCCTTTTTACTGTGACTTACTTTCTTCACCTCATTGCACAAAAGCCTGTCTTTCACTCTCTCAACATAATATTTGTGGGGACAAGATCAACAGAGGGGATTTCAAGGGCTGTACAACACTAAAATTCACTTAAACTCTTTGTATTATATCTGATCTACTCCAGGTATAATAAATATGGCTAGACCCCCAGATAGCATTATGTAGTTTTCAGCTTGGTCCGGGTATTCATGAACTCAGAAACTCTGACTGGTCACCAGTCTGGGAAAGGAATGTGCATGTTATAATTTCACAAATATGATCACAGGCAAAGAGTCCCCCTTGCTCCCTATTAAGCTGGCAAATCAGGGATGCTCATCTTCTAAGGTAATGCTTTTTGCCACGTGACAGCACTGGATTGGTTTAATAATTCAGCAAGCAATCTGCACGAGAAGAT
Source organism: Mus musculus (assembly GCF_000001635.26). NCBI lineage: Eukaryota > Metazoa > Chordata > Mammalia > Rodentia > Muridae > Mus > Mus musculus. Next base: position 63,656,660 of record NC_000067.6, on the reverse strand, counting down.
GCCTCCTTCCTTTTGCTATAGATTTGCTTTACACATGACTGTGCACATCAACAATAACTTTTATTTATAAGAGCGTAATTGAAAGTGAGATGTCAGACATTACCCTTATTAAATATTTGGGGGAAGTTCTTGCAAATGTAATAAAAAACAAAATTAAAATGCCGAGGAAAAGAAGATGAAAACACTTGCCTCTGCAGTTGATATAACCCCCTAGGAAACCAGAGGAACTTAGCAGAAAACACTAGAATTAAGGCTTTGATTGATAGTAGAACATGAAAGAAATTTGCATAAAATTGACAGCTCTTCACTCTCCTAGCAATAACCAGCTAGAAATTTCATGAAACTCTCATTTACAACCTAGATTATTTTATAGAGAAACTATGGGCAAGCTTAACAAAAAGAGAGAGAGAGAGAGACATAGAATAAAAATTATGCTATGTCAGTAAGTATGAAAAACAAGATCTAAACAAACAGAAAGTGTGCCAGAAAGCTGAACGGGATAACATTAACATAGACTAAAATGGCATGAGCAGGGAGTGGGTCATAGGCCTAGTTAAGAAGGGTACCAGAGGTCATAGATTGGCTCGGGAATGTATTGGCCTTGTTCATGGGCAGTCCTGGGCATGAGCTAGTCTACAATGGAAAGCTTGGGTGGGGCTGAGGCTCCCACAGCTGTCCTGCATCCTTGCAAGCCTTGGCGGAGTGTATCATCACATGATTGCTGTCCTTCTACCCAAGACTCCGTGAGATTAGCTTTGTTTTCATAGAGGCCAGGCTCGCTTCTCCCCAGTGATGACAGTGAGGTTACAATCTTTTTTAACAGGTTTATTTAGCATCATATTCTCTCGTGTGAACTACCTGTCTGTGGCGCTCAAGCTACATACTGCTTATTCTACTTTATACAAAACAGTAGCTTCTAGGCTGCTTCCTGCCCTAAGCAATTCATTTTATAATGCAGGGATTTATACAGTGAAACTGATCCACCATTCCTAATCATACACAGGTTCAGGGCTTACACATTCACCTACTTGCAAACTCTTATATGTAATCCAAAATCAAAACTCAAGGTGCCACTGTAGCACTTACAGATATGTAGAGACGGAGATAAAGGTTGTCCCACACATGCCTCTTCAAGTTGCCGTTGGACTGGGGGTGGGTGTTGCTGTCTTGTTCCAGCTTCACACTGTAAACAAATATCTTTCACACAGTCTATTCTGGGCTGGCTTTTTTTTTCACACATTTGTGCCTTTCTAAGTGGTTCCACAATTGCAAACAACCCTCTAGTATAGTGCTGAAGTATTTTCAGGGTTTCCAGAAAACTGTTATGTCCCCTGATGAGACAATATGTGTGGGGGGGGACTTAATGAATAAAACATTCAAAGTGGTAAGGAAGTAACTCCTATATGCCCCTGATCTCAGACTCCTTTTTTATTAGTACTAATTGGTTATTTTATTTATTTATATTACAAATGTTGTCCCCCTTCCCAGTCTTCCCTCCGCATTTCCCCCATCCCATCCCCCTCCCCTTTGCCTCTAAGAGGGTGCTCTCCCACCCAGCTACCCACCTACTCTCACCTTACCCCTCTAGCATCCTCCTTTGCTGGAGCAACAAACCTCCACAGGTCCAAGGGCCTTCCCCTCCCCCCCCCCATTAATGCCAGATAAGGCCATCCTCTGCTACATGTGTAGCAGGAGCCATGAACTGGACCATGTATGCTCTTTGGTTGGTGGTTTAGTCCCTAGGAGCTCTGAGGGGTCCAGCTAGTTGATATTGTTGTTCTTCCTATGGAGTTGCAATCCCCTTCAGTTCCTTAGTCCTTCCCCTAACTCTTCCATTGGGGTCCCTGGGCTCAGTCCCATGGTTGGCTGTGAGTATCTGCATCTGTCTTAGTCAGATGCTGGTGAAGACTCTCAGAGGACAGCGGGCTCCTGTCTGCAAGCATGCCTTGGCATCAGCAATAGTGTTGGGGTTTAGTGTCTGCAGATGGAATGGATCCCAAGGTGGGGTGGTCTCTGGATGGCTTTTGTTTCACTCTCTGCTCCATATTTTTTTGTCCCTGCATTTCCTTTAGACAGGAAAAATTCTGGTTTAAAATTTTGAGATGAGTGGGTGGCCCCATCCCTCAACTGGGGACCATGCTTATCTATTGGAGGTGGTCTCTTCAAGTTCTATCTCCCCTCTGGTGGGTATTTTGGCTAATGCCATTCCCATTGGGTCCTGGGAACCTCTCATTTTCCTGGCATCTAGGATTTTCTAGTGGTTACCACATTCCCCACGCCTCCATTGCTACAAATATCTATTCATTCTCCTGACCCTCTGGACCTCTCTCCTGTCTCTTTCCATACCTGATCCTGCCCTGTCTTTTTTTTTTTTCTATCACCCTCCTCTCTCCCTCACAATTCCCTGGTGAATTCAACTGGTAGGCAGCATATAAAAGAATGCAAATTGATCCATTTTTATCTCCTTGTACAAAGCTCAAGTACAAGTGGATCAAGGACCTCCACATAAATCCAAATACACTGACTCTAATAGAAGAGAAAGTGGGAAGTCCTTGAACACATTGGCACAGGGGAAATTTTTCTGAATAGAAAGAACACCAATGGCTCACTCTCTCTACCTTCCATGATTATTTTGTTCCCCCTTCTAAGTAGGGTTTAGGCACATTTTGGCCTTCCTTAACGTAAAGCTTCATATGGCCTGTGACTTGTATTGTGGGTATTCTGAGCTTTTAGGCTAATATCCCCTTATCAGTGATTACATACCATGTGTGTTCATTTGGATCTGGGTTACCTCACTCAGGATTATATTTTCTAGATCCACCCATTCACCTGCAAAATTCATGAAGTCATTGTTTTTAATAGCTGAGTAGTATTCCCTTGTGTAAATGTACCACAGTTTCTGTATCCATTCCTCCGTTGAGGGACATCTGGGTTGTTTCTAGTGTCTGCCTGTTATAAATAATCCTGCTATGAACATAGTGGAGTACATGTCCTTATTATATATTGGAACATCTTTACGGTATATGCTTAATAGTGGTATAGCTGAGTCTTCAGGTAGAACTATTTCCAATTTTCTGAGGAACCAGCAGATTGTTTTCCAAAGTGATTGTACCTCCCACCAGCAATGGAGAACTGATCTTTCTCCACATCCTCACCAGCATCTGCTGTTACCTGAGTTTTTTATCTTAGCCATTCTGACTGTGTGAGGTAGAATCTCAGGGTCATTTTGATTTGCATTTCCCTGATGACTAAGGATGTTGAACATTTCTTTAGGTGCTTCTTGGCCATTTGAGATCCCACAGTTGAGAATTCTCTGTTTAGCTCGTACCCCATTTTAAAATAGGGTTATTTGGTTCTCTGGAGTCTAACTTATTGAGTTCTTTGTATATTTTACATATTAGCCCTCTATTAGATGTACGGTTGGTAAAGATCCTTTCCTAATCTGTAGGTTGCCATTTTGCTCTATTGACAGTGTCCTTTGCCTTACAGAAGCTTTGCAATTTCATGAGGTCCCATTTGTCAATTTTTGATCTTAGAGCCTGTGCCATTGGTGTTCTATTCAGAAAAATTTCCCCTGTGCCAATGTGTTCAAGGATTTCCCACTTTCTCTTCTATTAGAGTCAGTGTATCTGGATTTATGTGGAGGTCCTTGATCCACTTGTACTTGAGCTTTGTACAAGGAGATAAAAATGGATCAATTTGCATTCTTCTATATGCTGCCTACCAGTTGAACCAACACCATTTGTTAAAAATTCTGTCTTTTTGCCACTGGATGGTTTTGGCTTCTTTGTCAAAGATCAGATGACCATAGGTGTGTAGGTTTATTTCTGGGTCTTCAATTCTATTCCATTGATCTACCTGTCTGTCTCTGTACCAATACCATGCTGTCTTTAATCATTATTGCTCTGTAGTAGAACTTGAGGTCAGGGATGGTGATTCCCCGAGAAGTTCTTTTATTGTTGAGAATTATTTTTGCTATCCTGGGGTGTTGTTTTTGTTGTTGTTCCAGATAAATTCGAGAATTGCTCTTTCTATCTCTGTGAAGAATTGAGTTGGAATTTTGATGGGGATTGCATTGAGTATGTACATTGCTTTTGGTAAGATGGCCATTTTTACTGTGTTAATCCTGCCAATCCATGAGCATGAGAGATCTTTCCATCTTCTGAGGTCTTCTTTCATTTCTTTTTTTCAGAAACTTAAAGTTCTTATCATAAAGATCTTTCACTTGCTTGGTTAGAGTCACACCAAGATATTTTATATTATTTGTGACTATTGTGAAGGGTGTTGTTTCCCTAATTTCTTTCTCAGCCTGTTTATTCTTTGTGTAGAGGAAAGCTACTGATTTGTTTGAGTTAATTTTGTATCCAGAGACTTTACTGAAGTTGTTTATCAGCTGTAGGAGTTCTCTGGTAGAACTTTTTGGGTCACTTATCATATCATCCACAAATAGTTATATCTTGACTTCTTTCTTTCCAATTTGTATCCCTTTGATCTCCTTTTGTTGTCTAATTGCTCTGGCTAACTTCAACTACTATATTGAATAAATAGGGAGAGAGTAGGCAGCCTTGTCTTGTTCCTGATTTTAATGGGATTGCTTCAAGTTTCTCTCCATTTAATTTGAAACTTGCTATTGGTTTGCTATACACTGCCTTTATTATGTTTAGTTACTTGCCTTGAGTTCCTGATCTTTCCAAGATTTTTAACATGTTGTATTTTATCTAATGAGATGATCATGTGGTTTTTTTCTTTGAGTTTGTTTATATAGTGGATTATGTTGATGGATTTCCCTATATTGAACCATCCCTACATTACTGGGATGAAGCCTACTTGATCATGGTGAATAATTGTTTTGATGTGTTCTTGGATTCAGCTTGTGAGAATTTTGTTGAGTATTTTTGCATTGATATTCATAAGGGAAATTGGTCTGAAGTTCTCATTTTTGTTGGGTCTTTGTGTGGTTTAGGTATCAGCATATCTTGGGCTTCATAGAATGAATGAAGTAGTGTTCCTTGTGTTTCTATTTTGTGGAATAGTTTGAGAAGTATTGGTTTTAGGTCTTCAAAGATTTGATAGAATTCTGCACTAAAACCATCTGGTCCCGGGCTTTTTTTTTTTTTTTTTTTTTTTTTTTTTTTTTTTGGTTGGGAGACTTTTAATAACTGCTTCCATTTCTTTAGATTTTATGGGACTGGTTAGATGGTTTATCTGATCCTGATTTAACTTTGGTAGAATCTGATAATTTTTTTAAATTTTGTCAATTTCTGTTGTAATGTCTCCCTTTTCACTTCTGATTTTGTTAATTTGGATACTGTCTCTGCCCTTTAGTTTGGTTAAGGGTTTATCTTTTTTTTTTTTTTTTTCTCAAAGAACCAGCTCTTTATTTTGTTGATTCTTTGCATAGTTCTCTTTGTTTCTATTTGGTTGATTTCAGCCCTGAGTTTGATTATTTCCTGCCATCTACTCCTCTTGGCTGTATTTGATTCCATTTGTTCTAGAGCTTTCAGATATGCTCTTAAGTTGCTAGTGTGGGACATCTCCCATTTCTTTTTGGAGGCACTCAGAGCGATGAGTTTTTCTCTTAGCACTGCTTTCACTGTGTACCATACATTTGGGTATGCTGTGCTTCATTTTCATTAAATTCTAGAAAGTCTTTAATTTCTTTATTTATTTCTTCTCTGTCCAAGTTATCATTGAGTAGAGAGTTATTCATCTTCCATGAGTATGCGGACTTTCTGCTGTTTTTGTTGTTAGTGAAGACCAGCCTTAGTCCATGGTGATCTGATAGAATGCATGGGATTAATTCAATCTTCTATCTGTTGAGGCTTGTTTTGTGTCTAATTATATGGTCAGTTTTGGAGAAGGTACCATGAGCTGCCAAGAAGAAAGTATATTCTTTTGTTTTAGGCTGAAATGTTCTGTAGTTATCCATTAAATCCATTTGGTTCAAAACTTCTGTTAGTTTTACTGTGTCTCTGTTTAGTTTCTGTTTACATGATCTGTCCATTTGTTTGAGTGGGGTGTTGACATCTCCCACTATTATTGTGTTAGGTTCAATATGTACTTTATGCTTTAGTAACATTTCTTTTACAAATGTGGTTGCCCTTGCATTTGGGTCATAGATGTTCAGAATTGAGTGGATTTTTTTCCTTTAATGAGTATGAAGTGTCCTTCTCCATCTCTTTTGATAACGTTTGGTTCAAAGTCTATTTTATTGGATATTAGAATGGCTACTCCAGCTTGTTTCTTGGGATCATTTGCTTAGAAATTTTTTTCTAACCTTTTACTCTGAGTTAGTGTCTCTGACACCAAGGTATGTAGCAAGATGCTGGGTCCTGTTTATGTGTCTAGTCTGCTAGCCTATGTCTTTTTATTGGGGAAATGACTCCTTTGATGTTGAGAGATATTAAAAACTAATGATTGTTGCTTCCTGTTATTTTTGTTGTTAGAGATAGAATTATGTTTGTGTGGTTCTCTTCTTTTGTGCTTGTTTTGAGAAGATTAATTTCTTGTTTTTTCTTTGGTGTAGTTCCCCCCCCCCCCCAACTTGTGTTAGAGTTTTCCTTCTATTATCTTCTGTAGGGCTGGTTTAGTGGAAAGATATTGTTTAAATTTGGTTTTGTCATGGAATATCATGGTTTCTATATCTATGGGAATTGAGAGTTTTGCTGGGTATAGTAGCCTGGGCTGGCATTTGTGTTCTCTTAGTATCTGTGTGACATCTGCCCAGGATCATCTAGATTTTAGAATCTCTGTTGAGAAGTCTGCTGTAATTCTGATAGGTCTGCCTTTATATGATACTTGACTGTTTTTCCTAACCACTTTTAATATTCTTTCTTTGTTCTGTGCATTTGGTGTTTTGATTATTATGTGACAGGAGGAACATCTTTCCTGGTCCAAACTATTTGGCATTCTGTAGGCTTCTTGTACATTTACAGGCATCTCTTTTTTTTTTTTTTTTTTTTTTTTTTTTTTGGTTAGGGAAGTTTTTACTATGATTTTATTGAAGATATTTACTGGCCCTTTGAATTGGGGATCTTTGCTCTTTTCTATAACTATTATTCTTTGGTTTTTGTCTTTTCATTGTGTCCTGAAGTTCCTGGATGTTTTGGGTTAGGAGCTTTTTGCACTTTGTATTTTCTTTGACTTTTGTATCAATGCCTTCTATGGAATATTTTAGGCTTGAGATTCTATTTTCTATCTTTTGTATTTTATTGGTAACTTGTATTTGTAACTCCTGATCTCTTTCCTGGGTTTTCTATTTCCAGGGTTGTCTCCATTTGTGATTTCTTTATTGTTTCTATTTCATTTTTTAGATCTTGGATGGTTTTGTTCAATTCTTTCACCTGTTTGATTGTGTTTTCCTGTATTTCTTCATGGGACTTATGTGTTTCCTCTTTAAGGGTTTCTACCTGTTTACTTGTATTCTCCTGTATTTCTTTAAGGAAGTTATTTATATCCTCCTTAAGGTCCTCTACCATCTTCATGAGATGGGATTTTAGAGCAGAATCTTGCTTCTTAGGTGTGTTAGGGTATCTAGGGTTTGCTGTGGTGGGAGAACTGGGTTCTGATGTTGCCAAGTAGCCTTGGTTTCTATTGCTTGTGCTTACCTCTCACCATCTGATTATCTCTGGTGTTAACTGACTTTGCTGTCACTAACTGGAGCCTGTCCTTCCTGTGAGCCTTGTTATTTTGGGCCTTCTTATGTCAGACTGTTTCTGAGTGTGTGTGTGTGTGTGTGTGTGTGTGTGTGTGTGTGTGTGTGTGTGTTGGGGAGGGTAGGGTTCTGGATTACCTGATCTGTAAGCCTGGCTTTGGCAGACCTCCAGGGAGACAAGATGACTCTGGTGTGGACAGGGTGGGGAGTGTTGGAGCACAGGATCTGCTCCTGGGCACAGTTGGGAATTGGAAGGAAGGTATGTCTCTGGCAGGGTGTGAGGTTCTGTGTCCTCTGAACCAGGGGGTGAGGGTACCAGTTAGGGCAGGTATTGGGGTAGGGGAGGGAGATTCACTTTTGAGCATGGTGGTGTCAGAACTCCTAGGGGTCAAGCTATCTCTGGGTATGGGTGGAGTGTGGAGGGAACTAGAACCTGATCTCAGACTTCTAACATCTAGACATGTAAAAGAAAATGATTTCTGCTATTTAATGCTCACTGTATATGGTATTTTGTTATAGATGTCAGAGCTGAGACAATAGAATAATCCCAAAGTGTTAAAATTATCTGATAGGACAAGGATAGAGTGTGCCACTCCAAAAACATGTTGCTCTCTCTAGCTTTACACATCCACCTCCTTGACAGAAATGTCTAGCTACATTTCTCATTGCATCTTAAAGTCATTATCACTGTCTACCAAAAGCAACAGAATTAATATCTTTCTTAAATGTGAAGTCTTTGTGAGCAGGCAATTCTCTGCTCTTTTGATCTTTTCTTCTTTTGCTCAACTGTAGTAACCCAAGATGGTAAAATGCTTCCAAAATAATTTTGAATAAAACTAAATGGAACTCTGTACAATCAAATATTCCTGACCTTACCGTCATCTGTGCTCCTTCAGATATGACATAGCAAAGCATATACCCATGCTTTGAATTCCTGGTCTCTGACCTGGACAAGATGACCTGGGAGTCATTATCATTGACTTACTTTGTATTTTTATATCTAAATTGGCATTGAGAAGGGAACATGAAATTTCCATTCATGTTTTCAGCTGTCTAATTCTACAAACTGGTCAGACTGTCTGGAAAAGAACACAGGGAGAAGTGGGAAATGGGACCACATTATTGCTATTTCATGAGGAGGTACTGACCTTAACATCTGACTTCATTAACATTTTCAATCAGAAAGGAGGTGGGGCAAGAGAGATAGCTTGGTAGTTAGGAGTGCTTGTTGCTTCCAGAAGACCCAAGTTCAGTTCCCAGTACTCTCATTGGATGGTTCACAAGTACCTGTAATTTGAGTCTCAGGGCATCTGACATCCTCTTCTGGGCTCTTTGGTTACACAAAATGCCATACATGGACACACACACACACACATACCTCTTTTAAAATTACATTTTCAGAAAAAAATTCTTGATATCATACTTAATCATTAAAAATTGCCCCACCATCTTATAAAAGTCTGCTCTCTAACAGGCTTTGCCTTCAGTATAAATGTCCTAAAGCCCCAGGGTATGCAAGCTCAAGAAGAGCAGTGGAAACAGCAGCCACCGGAGTCCTGTGTCAAAGGCCATCGCCTGCTCTGCAAGGGAATCACAACCGGCATGGCCAGGTGAGTCCAAAAGAGAGAGGAGCCAGAGAGAAGCACCAAGGCTTGTGAAACTAATTAATCCCAGACTCATGCAATCGCCAGGTGTGGTGGCACACACCTTTAATCCCAGCACTTGGGAGGCAGAGGCAGGCGAATTTCTGAGTCCGAGGCTAGCCTGGTCTACAGAGTGAGTTCCAGGGCAGCCAGGGCTACACAGAGAAACCCTGTCTCGAAAAACAAAAAACAAAGAAAACTATCGAGCTGCGTTTTCAATCATGAAATATTACATGTTTTAGTTTGTCTTTTGAGACACAGTCTCTCTTTGTAGCCCAGACTGGACTAGAATTGAATCAGTCCTTGAGTTTCTGTCTCCAGAGTACCAGGATTATAGGTGTGAACTACCCTGCCCACCCCCTCCCTGCACTATACAGTTATTACATAAAATTTGGAAAAATAAGTAAAAAACTGAAAATAATCTGTGTGTACGCATCATTAACATTTCAATAAGCTTCACTCCCTTTGAATATTTTCATTTAGATCATACTTTGAGATGTACTGATTAAACTGTCAAAGTGTCAATGTAAATTATATTGTGAACATTTTTCCATTGTCAGGATTCCTCAAAAAACATCTGCATAGTTATTTAAATAGACAGAATGCTATTCATTTAACTCATTTTTTTGACATTTAGGTTGCTTCCAATTTTTACTGTAATTTAAAATTTACTTTTAAAACTTCCTTTCATTATTCTTTGTGTACAGTTTACCCCATTGTCTCCCTACAATACATTTCTAAAGTAGGATTACCAAAAAAGGTCATTGAAAATATGTTTAAGGTTTGTCATGCTTATTACAAAATTGCCTTTCAGAAAGTTATACCAGATCACACACCCAGCAAACCCAACTCCTAGCTCACTGGAACCTGGCTAAAACTAAGATTAACTATTGCCACATTTTCATTCTGCCAATTTACAAGAAAGTAAAATATAATTTCACTTACCTTTATTTTTCTCAACTTGAGTAAAACAAAATTCCGCCTCCCCACCCCCAAACTTTAGAAGGCATTATATTTTGTCACTCCCCTTTCCCCACCCCTCTCCTGGAGTCTCACTTTGATATGTTAAACTTTGCCTCTTTCAGTTTAGCAGAAGCAAACCTTGCTCCCTTCCGTATTTTGAATAGAGTAATTTGCTTTATAGATTTTTTTTTTGTAGTTTCTTGTAGTTTTAGCTCTCTGGCAGAAAAATCAAATGATTCCTTAAGTGCATTTTATTTTTAACATGCTTTAACTTGATATTAAAATTTTAAATCTATCAGGATTTTATTTTGATTAATGATGAATGACAATAATTTCCTACTCTTGTTTTGTTTTGTTTTGTTTTGTTTTGTTTAAATGCCCCCTCCCTTGTTAATCTCTGTATCATTGTTGACACAAACTAGAATTTCCATGATTTTAGGATGTGCTATCTTGTTTCCTGCTCAATTCAGTTGCTTCTTATCGTGTGTTTACATGAGACATCACTTGCTATTCTGGCTTTATGATACTTATCTGAGTACTATATAGCAAGAGTCTCTCTTTTATTTTCCAGCTACTCTATTGAAGTATGATTGACATATTAAAAGTGGCACATATTTAATTTGTAGCACCGTGGAGTGGAGTGTAGGGACAGGTATATATGCCCATGAAACCAAGACCACCATCCTGGCCATGAAATGTTCAACATCTGTCCATCATCTCCTAAAACTTCCTTTCAGCCCTATTATTGTGATTGTTCTTGGATTTACTGTTATTACAAATGTGGGAGGTGAAAATGTGTCAGATGTCTGGGACTTACTTACTTAACATAAATACAACTCTATTCCATATATTACCACCTGCCTATTTCTTCCAATTTTTTTTGTTATTTTTTATGCTGCTGTGAAATAATTATTCTTCTAGAAGAATAACAAAGTGTTCATCATTGATGCAGTCTAACCTTCAGGGGGCCATCAGGGGGTGATCATTTATCTCACTTTTTAATACGTTTACTAATCAAGGGAGATTAGTTTCCCCAAGACAGCTGTGCTAAAGAGAACCATGCCTAGAGAGAGCGGTGTATCCACAGGGCAGAGAGGCTTGGACCCAGGTGTTCTGAGGAACCATCAAGGAATCAGAGGCAGCCACACCTCATGGTGGCACCCAGCTAGCTCCCCTGTGGACACATAGAAAGCTGGTTGCGCATGTGTGAGAACTAGGAAACAGCTGCCTTGTTCCCTGCTTCTACCCTGTTCCCTGCTTCTACCCTGTTCCCTGCTCCGGGTGAGCTTCTGGAGAAACTGCACTGGCTTCTATACAGGCTCACTTCACGCTTTAACAGTGACGTATTTTTTCCCTGATGGGGATTAAAAGAGGCCTGCATGTCTTCCTCCCTTCTTAGCTTGTTCTCATTTGTACTTTCTCCATCTGATCTTATGCCTGTAGTGCATTTCTGGTACTAATGTTTTTATTAGTACAAGCAAGATGGGATTCTGACATTTAAAATACTATACATAAAACTTAGCTCTTTTCAGCCATAGGAACTTTGTCCCTAGCTCCCCAGGGTAACCTGTTTGGGGTAGATCTTTGCAGTCCTTTTTCTCTATACTTGTGTGTGAGCAGGTGTGTATATATGTAAAAGTAGGTCTAACTATCTCAAATTGACAACCCCAAAACCTTTCACACCTGTACAAGAAAGGCACACAGTTTTATTTACTGCATCTAATTTTAAACAGTTAAAAACAATCTTAGGAGCCTGGAAAAGAACTTAGTGGGTCAAGGTACTTGCCATATAAGCTAGACAGCCTGAGTTCCATCCCAGGAGCCTGCCTTCTGAGCTCCACACAGGCACCATGTATACACAAGCCCCACTCTCTGTGATAAATACAAAATTAATTAATAATAAAAGTTTTTAAAATCAAAAAAATATTTTATGTTCTTTAATGGTATCTAGCCTGTGAACATCATTGTATATTTACATACAAAAACCTAAAATTTTTGTCAATTACAGAAAAATGTAACATATGGTAATATGGATGCAAAAATGTGCACAGTTTTTTACATTGATAATATAAAGGTCATTACTTAAAAGCTGTGCTTGAATATTTAAGTGAAAATAACAGGGCCTGTCATTCAGAAGCAACAGAGAGTCTACACCAACAAGAAAGGTGACTGCACATGCGTACCTAGCTCATTCTCCTCTTTCCATGGTTCCTGTCCCCAGACCCACCTTTGGTCATCTGAACAGTGGTCCTCTGGGCCCAGGCCCTCTCTAGGTCATTTGCCAAGAGGAGAGGAGGCTTCAGAGTAAAGCCTTGGTTGCCTGGAAATGTAAAACTGGAGAAATCCATGTCTTACCCAGGTGGGTGGGAGCCATGGGAGGGGTCTCTGTACTGGATCCCAGAGCTTGGCCCAAGCTGAGTTGAGTCAACAGAAATTCATATGTGGCAGCTCAGGAAGCAGAAGGTGACATGATAAAGGACTGTGAGGAAATCCTAAAGAACAGTAGAGCCACCATCATTCATTCAAAAGACGGCGACTTCTAAAGGAAGTAATGGCTGTCAGTAGATGCCCAGTTAAGGAGACAATGGGGAAAGATGAAGTAGAGCATTGAAGGAAAAAGTAAGGCGCTTAGATCAAAGACAAAAAGGGATCAAACTATGTTCTGTGGATGACTCTGGAAGTAGCCCTTCAGAGAAGCAGCTAATGGGGATAGAAAGCTGTTGTAATTTACCCTTTACACTTTAATATTATATATTAATACATATGAACATATTATAACATATTAATATTAATATATAATTAACTTTGTGAATTAGGCTGAATGCCTATACTTTTCATAAATTAATATTTGCATCATTGTTCTTGGACATAAATCCAAACATCAGCCAGTTTGTAAGATACTGTATTGTATTTTGAAAAAAAAAAGTATACCATTACCGTACATCATCATTGTGCTCGTATGACAATTTTTTAAATGTGCTTAAGTTCAAACTAAAAAATCATTTTCCCACTTTCTTGCTTCTCTAGACCATAGTCAACATTAAGAATGAGCTGTGGAGGACTCGTGACTCTCTCAACACTCTGCTCAGGGAAAGAAGGTACGAGCCACATGTAGACATCCCAGAAGACAGGAGCCTCATGTGGATATGTGACTGAGCAGCTGAGATAAGCCAGGAGCTCTGCCCTGAGCTTTTATAGAGACATGTCTATAGAAAAAAATGAAACTCCCATCAATGTGAAGTTAAAAAACAAAACAAACAAATAACAACAACAACATAAGGCTGAGTGAGTAGTTAGGCAGAAGGAACATCATCTAGCTGGGTACAGTGCAGTTTTACCCTTGATCACCTAAGGTCATTCCTTGAAAGAAGGGGTAAGAGGGGTGTGTAGATGTCTCAATTGACAATACTCTTGCCACACTTGCATGCTGATCTGACTTTGATCCCTAGGACCCACATGTTGGAAGGAGAGAGCTGACTCCTGCAAGTTGTTCTCTGACTTTCACATGCTCACCGTGTCATATGTGCACACACAGGGCACACACACACACACACACACACACACACACACACACTAATGTAATATAAAATAAAAATTCTTGCCAGGTATGGTGTTGCAGCACTTGAAACAGAGACAGGTGGATTTCTGTGAGTTTGAGGCCAGTCTGGTCTACAGAGTGAATTCTAGGACAGCCAGAGAAACCCTGTCTCGAAAAACAAAACAATACAAACAAACAAATAAACAAAAAAGTTAAGGATAAAAATGGCAAATTTGACTTCAAATGCAATAGAGGAAACAGCAGAGAGCAAAGCCAACCTGGTTTGCTTAGGGAGTTCTAGGCTGCTACATGGCGAGATCTTGTTAAACAAAACAAAGCAAAACAAAATCAATCAAACAAACAAACAAAAATAGAGAAAGAAAACTGGCTCTGATAAGGCTTGGCTTGGTTTCCCCGGGCTTCTGAAGAACGAGGATACGTCAGCTGTCTAAATGTGGGGGGATAAGCCAAAGAGGACGGAAGCATGTATGGTTTGGACTACATGGGACAAAAAGAGAGATTGTTGTGATTAGTGAAACACAGTACCATGCTATTGACAGCCTGTCTACACACTTCTGAGAATGCTGCACTCCGAGTTCTATAACCTCTGGACTGACTCCTTTCTGAAAAACCCACCATATAAAATGCTTGACATTCCAACTCTAATTACGATTTTTGGATCAGGCTTCCTTGTGACTAAAGGTTTAAAGGTGACTATTTTAAAGGTGCTTTATGTGAGATCCCAAACTTTATTTCAAGACCTTTTTCAGGTGTTATGACACTTAGGAATTTTAAAAGCTCTGATATGGAAGAATGACATCTTAAATGTTCACCTTAAATGTTATTAAAATGCCAACAGGACTGGTCAAAGAACGAGGCCATGTTAACTGTACACTGACTCTGTGACAGCATCAGGGAAATTGGTGATAAAATGGAGTTTCCAGAATTGGAAAATAAGGTTCCGAGAAGTAAATTAATAATATATAAGCAAAACTGGAAGTATATGTGTATGTAAGCTCAGAAATTAAGGCTGGAGACTAGATCTCACCTCACCGAATTTGATAGCAATTGGACATAGAGAAAAAACTATACAGAAAAATCAAGAGGAGAAACATCTAGACATCTCCTCCAGGGAGGAGGCTGGAGTTCTGTCTTGCAGGGAGGTAATGGAGAAGTAAGGAAAGCCTTGTTGAAAGTGTAACCTGTTCGCATAGATTGCAAGGAGGAGACTGGGGCAATAACCTCAAAAAGCAAAAGACTCGAGGGAAGAGTGTAAACGAACAGATCTGTGTTCGAGGACTGTACATCTCCTCTGTAGTCTGAATGCCAAGTGAATTGCCTTCCCTAGACCCAGTAATAAACAAGGGTGATGTGTAATGTAGGTCAGTGCTAAACCATGTTGTCAAAGGGAATCCAACAGGCCTGGCGAGTTCTCTGAAGAGGGTTAAAGCTGGTAAAATATTTAGTTGAAAGGCACATGTAATGAACACAAAGGCTATCTACCCACTGAGAAACAGCAGCAAGGGGTGTTGATGGAGTGAAATGGTAGTCAAGGCACAGGCTGTACACCAGGAGGACCTGCAAAGCTCTCCAGGACGCGGTAGGTGTGACACTCCAAGGTTCTTACCCAAACCTGCTTCCTTTTCAGGCTCCTTAGGAAACAGTTACATAGGTACAAGCAGAAATTGCAAGGCACATATGCCTTACAGGAAGAACAGAACTGCAGATTTGAAACAAAGATTCGGGAGCTCACAACCAACCAAGATAACCTATGGACCAAGCTACAGCAGATGAGACGAGACCTACAGGTACAAATGTGAGAGCTACTGTCTACCTGGACTACCTGGAAGTCTAACATCAAGTATCCCCTGTCCTGGCCAAAGAAGGGCTGCTTCCCAAGCCTCACACATCACTTGGACCAGCCTCTTCCCCTCCATTCCCCTCCATCTCCCCAAATCTGCTCCCACTTCTACCCACCATGCTGTATACTCTTCCCGACAGCAGTCTTGCTACACAGAGGAAACAGTAGAACAAAGTGCTCCCGTATAGCATTTAGCCTTCGATCCCTTAGCTGGTGTTGAGGACTTCCCTAGGATGCTTTACCTCTGTAGGTCATATCTGTTGCTATTTTATCCTGCCAATAACAACAAAGACTGAGAAATATTTCAAAAACATACTCATTAACTGATATGAAATTGATAAACACACACACATATATAATACATGCATATATGTACATATTGTACCTGTATATGTGTATGTATATATATGTGTATATATATGTGTATATTATTTTCAAGCAATAACTGGATGGTTATAGAGCCTGGAAGAGTGTCAATGACTTGTGTGCTTTGTTAAACCTCTATAATGTGGGACTTAATGAAAGCTGAACTTTCCTTGCTGTAAGGAATCTATTAGGATAGGTTTAAGTTGTGTGAAGAAATCCAGTCTTGCATAAAGGTGCAGTTTAAAAAAAAAAAAGAAGAAGAAGAAGAAGAAGAAAGAAAGAAAGAAATCTTTCTGTAGCCTTTCACATAACTAAGGTCTTATCCACTGATACAACATCAAACATAAAAAGCAATTGTTTTTGAAAGGGTAGATGCATTATGAAATCTAAGACCGTGTTTGTTTCATACTCGACTTTATTAAAACCCCAGTGTTCTAGCTGCTCTCTGCGTAGGACTATCCATGTTTCATTTTGTAATATATATTGGCCACGTGGTGAATATTGACTCACTGAGCTATGCTGAGGCTCCTGGAGCTTGCCAATTTCGTTATACAATAGTTTTGTGGTTTTTTTAGAGAAAGAAAGATAAGAAGAAAAAAAATCTCACATTCAGTTTTACCAGTTGTTGTCAGAGAAAAAAAATTTAAGAATTGAAAAGCTATCTTGCTCAACTCTGGCAGATACAAGCTCTCTAAAATTTTAATTATCGCTTGAAACCTTGGCTGTTATAAATGACCACAAAGTTAATCATTTTCTCTGCAGTGTCAAGTTCATTTTCCTTCTTTCCCCCCAGAAAAATATTGCCTAATGTTCCAGTCTAACATAATCCGTCAGTCTTTCCCTGGCAGGAGAGGCAGTGCCTGTGTTTCAGGATGCATCTGAAATACTATTTGGGTGCTTTCCATTCATTAAGAAAATTTGGAACTTTCGCTATGCCAGCAGATATTGAGTTAAGTTCATTCATTCATTCATTCATTCACTTACTTACTTACTTACTTACTTACTTACTTACTTACTTACTTACTAACTAACTAACTTACTTACTTACTTACATTACAAATGCTCCCCTGCAGCTGGGCGGTTGTGGCGCACGCCTTTAATCCCAGCACTTGGGAGGCAGAGGCAGGTGGATTTCTGAGATCGAGGCCAACCTGGTCTACAAAAGTGAGTTCCAGGACAGCCAGGGCTACACAGAGAAACCCTGTCTCGAAAAACAAAAAACAAAAACCAAAAACAAAAAGCTAAAAATAAAATGCTCCCCTGCTTCTGGTGCCCCCTTATAGAGTTCCTCCCTCACCGCCTTTGCCTCTGAGAGGGGAGCCCTCCTTAGCTATCCCCCCACCATGGTGCATCAAGTCTCTGCAGGATTAGGCACATCCTGTACCACTGAGCCCAGACAAGGCAGCCCTCTGCTACATATACACTAGGGGCCTCAGATCAGTCCCTGTATGCTCTTGGGTTGCTTTCTCAGTCTCTGGGAACTCCCAGGCATCCAGGTTAGTTGACACTGTTGGTCTTCCTATGACCTTCAGTCCTTCCCCTAACTCCTCCATAGGGGTCCCTCACCTCTGCCCAAAGTTTGTCTGTGGGAATCTGCATCTGTCTCAGTCAGTTGCTGTGGAGAGCCTCTCAGAAGGCTACTATGCTAGGCAGCCCTCTGCAAACACAACATAGCATCACTAGTAGTTTGAGGGTTTGGTGCTTGCCCGTAGGATTGGTCTCCAAATCGACAATCACTGGTTGGCCATTCCTTCACTCCCTGCTCCATCTTTGCCCCTGAATTACTTTTAGATGGGACCAATTTGGGGTCAAAGTTTTGTAGGTAAGTTAGTGTCCCCATCCCTCCACTGTTAAGTTAGTGTCCCCATCCCTCCACTGTTAAGTTAGTGTCCCCATCCCTCCACTGGGGGTCCTGTATGGCTACTAGAGGTGGTCTCTTCAGGTTCCATATCCCTACTGTTGGGCTTTTTGATTAAGGTCACCCCTATTGACTCCTGGGAGCCTCCATCACCCTGGGTATCTAGGACTTCATAGAGATCCACTCCCTACCACCCACCTTCAGCAGCTGCTTTTTTCTATTCATTCTCCTGGCCCTCTAGGCTTCTCTCCTATCTCTCCCAGTGCCTGATCCTGCCCCCATTCCCCTCACCCTCCCCTCGACCTCCCCTCTCCCACCCAGGTCTCTCCTTCCCTCTGCCTCCCATGACTATTCTGTTCCCCCTTCTAAGTGGGAATCAAGCATATATGTCGTTTGGGTCTGGGTTACCTCACTCCCAATGATATTTTCTGGTTCCATCTATTTCCCTGTGAAATTCATGATGTCCTTTTTAAAATAGCTGAATAGTATTCCATTGTAGAAATATAACACATTTTCTGTTATATCCATTCTTTGGTTGATAGACATCTGGGTTGCTTCCCAGATTATGAATAAAGCTGCTTCGATTGTTGTTTTTTCTTTCAATTTGTTTATATGGTGGATTACACTGATGGATTTTTGTATATTGAGCCATCCCTGCATTGGTGAGATGAAGCCTACTTGATCACAATGGATGACATTTTTCATGTGTTCTTGGATTCAGTTTGTAAGTATTTTATTGGGTATTTCTACATCAATCTTCCTAAGGGAAATTGGTCTGAAATTCTTTGTTGAATCTTTGTGTGGTTTAGGTGTCAGGGTGGCTATGGTCTCATAGAATGAGTTTGTCAGTGTTCTTTCTGTTTCTATTTGTGGAATAGTTTGAGTAGTATTTATATTAGCTTTCTTTTGAAACTCTGATAGAATTCTGCACTAAAACCATCTGGCCCAGGGTTTTGGGGGTTTTGTTTGTTTATTTATTTGTTTGTTTGGGGATTTTTAATGGCTGATTCTATTTTCTTAGGGGTTATTGGACTATTCAGATGGTTTACATGATCTTGATTTAGCTTTTGTAATTGGTATTTGTCTAGAAAAATCATCCTTTCATTTAGATTTTCCAATTTTGTAGAGTATAGCCTTTTGTAGGAAGACCTAATGATTCCTGGAATTTCCCCAGTGTCTGTTCTTATGTCTCACTTTTCATTCTTGATTTTGTTAATTTGGGTGCTGACTCTTTGTCTTTTAGTTAGTATGGCAAAGAATTTATCTTGTTGATCTTTCTCAAAGAACCAGCTCTTGGTTTTGTTAATTCTTTGTATTGTTCTGTTTGTTTTTAATTGATTGACTTCAGCCCTGAGTTTGATTATTTTCTGCCATCTACTACTCCTGGATATGTTTGATTCTTTTTTTCCCCTAGAGCCTTAAGATATACTTTTAATTTGTTAGCATGAGAAATTTACAATTTGCTTATGAGGGCACTTAGTGCTATGAACTTTCCTCTTAGCACTGCTTTCATAGTGTCCCATAAGTTTGATGTCCTTTTGGGCATAAGTTTGGGTATGTTGTACCCTCATTTCCATTGAATTCTAGGAAGTCTTTAATTTCTTTATGTCTTCCCTGACCCAGTGATTTGATTGAGTAGAGATTTGTTCAGTTTCCATGAATATGTAGGCTTTCTGTTATTGTTGAAGTCCAGCTTTAATCCATGGTGATCTGATAAGATGCGTAGGGTTATTTCTATCATCTTGTATCTGTTGAGGTTTGCTTTGTGATCAATTGTATTGTCAGTTTTGGAGAAGATTCAGTGAAGTGTTGAGAAGGTATGTTCTTTTGGTTTTGGGTGAAATGTTCTATAGATATCTGTTAGGTTCATTTGAATCATAACCTCTAGTTAGTTTCATTACTTTTATGTTTAGTTTCTGTCTTGATGATCTCACCATTGGTGAGAGTAGGGTTTTGAGATCTGCCACTATTAAAATGTGGAGTTCAATATATGATTTAAGCTTTAGTCATGCTTCATTTACAAATGTAGATGCCCTTCCATTTGGGGTATAGATGTTCAGAATTGAAAAGTTCCCCTGGTGGGTTTTTCCTTTGATGAATATAAAGTGTCCTTCCCTGTCTCTTTTGAATTCTTTCAGCTGGAAGTCTATTTTATTAAAATGGCCCCAAAAATAAAATAAATAAAACCGGGAAGTTGTGGTGCATGCCTTTAATGCCAGCACTTGGGAGGCAGAGGCAGGCAGATTTCTGAGTCTACAGAGTGAGTTCCAGGACAGCCAGGGCTATACAGAGAAACCCTGTCTCGAAAAACCAAAACAAAATAAAAAATAAAATGGCTACTCTAGCTTGGTTTTTTTTTTTTGAGTCCATTTGCTTAGAAAACCTTTTGCCAGCCCTTTAAACTGAGGTAATGACTATTGTTCTTGCTAAGATGTGTTTCTTGTATGCAGCAGAATGATAGATTCTGTTTACCCATCCATTCTGTTAACCTGTGTCTTTTTACTGGGGAATTGAGTCCATTGATGTTAAGAGATATTAATGACTGTTACTTCCTGTTATTTTGATGTTGGTGGTGGTTGAGAGTGTGTGTTTCTCTTCTATTGGTTTTAATAGTGTAAAATTATTTATTTATTTTGTTTTCTTGAGTATAGTTAGCCTCATTGGGTCAGAGTTATCCGCTATAGGTCTTGGTTAATGCATAGCTATTGTTTGGTTTTGTCCTGGAATAACTTGGTTTCTCATTTATGGTGACTGAAATTTTGTGGGAATAGTAGTCTGAATCTCTTAACATCTGCAAGACCTCTGCCCAGGCTCTTCTAGCTTTATAGCTTTAATCTCAGATGAGAAATTGGGTGTAATTCTGATAGGTTGGCCTTTATATGTTACTTGGCCTTTTTCTCTTGCTGCTTTTAAAATTCTTGCTTTGTTCTGTATAATTGGTATTTTGATTAATATGTTACAGGAATATTTTCTTTCCTGGTCCAATCTGATATTCTGTAGGTTTCTTGTACCTTTATAGGCATATCTTTCCTTAGGTTAGGGAAATTTTCTTCTATGATTTTGTTGAAGATGTTTTTGGGGCCTTTGAACAGGGACTCCTTCTTCTTCCTCCTCCTCTTCCTCCTCCTCCTCCTCCTCCTCCTCCTCTTTTTCTCTTCCCCTCCTTCTCTCCTCCCTCTCCCTTCCTCCTCCTCCCCTTCCCTTTCTCCCTCTCTTCTTCCTCCTTCTTGTTCTTTTTCTCCTCCTCCTCTTCCTCCTCATTCTCCTCCTCCTCCTCCTATTATTCTTAGGTTTGGTCTTTTCATAGTGTCCCAAATTTCCTGGATCTTTGTGATATGACTAGATTTTTACGTTTTCTTTGACTGATGCGTTCGTTGATTTTTTTTTTTTCTATTGCATCTTCTACACCTGAGATTCTCTTCCATCTCCTGTATTCTGTTAGTGATGCTTACATCTGTGATTCCTGTTGTCTTTCTTAGGTTTTTCCATCTCCAGGATTGCCTTAGTTTGTGTTTTGTTTATTTCTCCCATTTCCCTTTTCAGATTTTGGACAGTTTTGTTTATATCATTCACCTGTTTGGTTGTATTTTCTTAATATTTGCTTCCTGTTTTAATGCCTCTTCCTGTTTGAATATATTTTCCAATATTTCCATAAGGAATTTATTCATTTCCTCTTTAATTGCCTCTATCATCTTTATATGATTGGATTTAAGATCGTCTTCTTGTGCTTCAGTTTCATTAGGATGTCCAGGTCTTGTAGCAGGATAGCTGGACTCTGGTGGTGCCATATTACTGGTCTTTTTGCTTGTGTTTTTACACTGTCCTTTAGGCATCTGGTTTTCCTTGGTTTTGGCTGGGTGATCCTGATGGCTGCAGGACTTCTCAGCAAGGTGGTGGGAGGCATGGGCCAGACAATGGAGGTCAGGGTACCAGACTCTGCTGGCTATGCCTCAGGCAGACCCCACTCTGTGTCCCAGGTGTTCTGTTCTCTGCAGGTTGTGTCCCATTCAGACCCAGCTGGGGTGACTAGCAGATCCAACTAGGATGGGTGGTCAGGCGTAGTTCCAAGCTGGTTAGTTTTGGTGCCCCTGAAGGTTTCCACAAGGATTTTCTTGGGGTCCCTCAAGGTTCCTCCAAACCCAGGAGCAAGGCTAAAAAGCCAGACAGTCGGGCTCTGGGAATCATATGCACCCCTCAACTATGTCAGCTGGTCTAGGTGGACCAGCAGAAGGGGTCTATTTTTTAACTGGTAGCATATGATAGGCTCCTATCTGGGTTCTACGTGAGGCAGCATTGTCTACACTTACTGTTGCTGGCTATGAACCATCCATGTACATGTCAGTATAATAGACATATAATTCAAAGAATAAGTAGGAAATATGACTCCTACAAGAATCTCTAGGTTCCTGAGGACCCTGGGCCCAAACTTGAAAACAGTGGAACACATCCCAAGAATCTTGTACCTCCAGCTTCTCATGAAGTCCCTCATAACATACCTCTGAAGCCAACCATTAGGAGCATGTTTTACTGTAATAGTTTGGGCATGTCAATCAACATGAGTGTATGTTTTTAGAAAGTCCTATGACACCTTTAGAGCCAGACATACTCAGAATTAGACATCTTTCCAAATTCCTTGGAGTTATTCCTAAAACATTTTACAATCTGAGCAAGTCCCAGTCTTATACACTTTTAAATTTATACTGAAGTAACAGCATAAAATAAAATTATTGAAATATCAAGAGTAGAAAGCAAACAACAACAAAACCAAACAAACAAAAACAAAACATGAAACCAGTGTAGTTGGGGTGTTGAACTGTAATGCATTTGTGGGAAAAGTAAGTAATTTCTTTCTAAAAAAAAATTTTCTTTCTTTACCCAGGCAATGTTGCAGCCACTCCATCCTTCTTCTTCTCCTCAAACCACAGCATCCAAGATTTTCCATTCTTTACCAGATGATGGCATACGGAGAGGAGGTGACTCTTCCCACATCAAGAGGGTCACTAGGGATGGTCCAGAATGGGAACTGCTTCCTAACTCTGCCAAGGTGGACAGAAAGCACAAATGTCAAGCAAGTTCAGGGAAAGCTCTACCAGACTCTGAACCACAAGAGATCATTTTGCAAAGCACTAGGAAACAAAATCACCCACAAAAGATGCTGAGCAAAGTCCATAGTTCCCCATCTGCTCACCAGCAGGACACTCTCCAGATTCCTCCTACTGAAGTAAAGATCCCTGCTCAAACACTTTCAGCAGGGAAAGAGATGGAGAGCTGCAGTGAAAAGAGGAACAACCTGGAAGATGAGGAGCTACAAGCACTGTTGCCCCGACTCCTGGATGCCTTTGACCTAGACTCGCCAACAGGTAAGGAGCACTTTGGATTTTGTTGTTTAAGTTGGTTCATTGTGTTTGTTTGTTTGTTTGTTTGTTTGTTGAGACAGGGTCTCAGAATGTAGCCCTGGTTGGCCTGGAACTGCCTATATAGACCAAGATAGCCTTGAATTCACAGAAGTCTACCTATCCTTAAGGAGTCCTGGTCAGGTAAGACTTTCAGAGCCAAGAGAGGGTGATGGCCAGGAACTCAGGCTGCTTGTTAAAATGCTGACCTTCATAATATTACTCAGTGTTCAGATTCAATCCCTGGCATTGGCTAATTAATAAGATCACCATGAACACTAAAGGTTATCATCAGTCATTTGAGACATTACAATAGCATCTTGCACATGGTAAATTTTTACTGTTTTGAAAGTGCAATTGTTGTTAGTAATCTTAAATCATGTATACCTGAGTGGCCCAATCCTGCCATTTTAAAATGAGGACAATAATGCTTCTGTCTTAGTGTGATAGAGTATGGTTTCTCTGTTCTAAGTTGTACATCATCAGTCATAACTCATTGCTAAGTTATCAAGGTTTTTGGTACTCTACTATGACTCTGTTTTGTAGTCACACCATCTTCTTTCATATATATATATATACATATATATAATATAATATATAATATATATTATATATTACATATAATATATATTATATATTACATATAATATATATTATATATAATATATATAATAATATATATTGTGATTAACAGTCTCTCAATAGAAAATCTGTAAGATCTGGAGACTTGTAGGAGAACGAAAATGGTATCAGTGTGTGTTTCTGCACTGGGAGAAGTCTTCTCAACCCAGTTACGTTATCTATATATGCTACACAGCAAGAGTAGGGAATGCAAACAAAAAGGAAAAAAATAAGTAAAGAAGAATTTTTAAAAAGAAAAGGAAAAAGATAAAAAAGAAAATAAAGGAAAGAGGGAGGGGAGGGGCATGAAGGGGAGCAGTACAGGGGAAAAGGGGGCAAAGGATGATTTTCCTCTGTCCTGGAGGCCACAAGCCAGAACTCAAGGTGTCTGAGCACTGGCTTCTTCTGAGATCTCTTCCTTTCATTCACTGATTGTCATCTTCTACCCATGTCTGCGTGGTTTACATTCAGCAGTCATATTTGAATAAGGCTACCCGGTGACATTATTTTAACTTAAATGTCTTACACACACACACATATCCCACTGAGTCCATCATTTAATATTATAAATAATCTCTTTAAATACCCTGTCTCTAAATATGTCATATTCTGAGGTTCTGGGATTAAAACTTTATAAACTTGAGGCTTTGAGGGTCACAATTCAGCCCATGACAGTTGGAGAGCTATAATCTAGGCACATGATAATATCAACTTTATACAGAACTTGGTAGAGTCTAGTCAATGGAAACCAACACAAAAACCTCATGCTCTGGTTCTGCCTAAGCATCCTTGGGATCATGATGAGGATTCAAAAAAAAAGTCACATCCCCTTCACCTTTTCAGGAAAATGTCACTGGCCAATTGGGCTTTGTTGAAAAGATTTTAGTTTGTGACATCTTTACCTTGCTTTTTGTTTTCCAAGTAAGCTGATGAAAGCTGTGGAATTCTAAACCTTTTTATTGGGTCAGCCCTCACAAATGTAGTCACTACAGTGTCTACTTTAGATTGCTCATAGAGTGGTTCAGTATTGTATCTTAACATTTGTCCAGTTTCTTACCTAAGGGTAAAAGGTTAATGCATATTTAAGTGACTTTATCAGTGTTTGTGTATATAACTATGTTTATATGTAGTTATCATTATTATACCATTAAAAGAATATTATAAAATTTAAAAGAAAATCATAGAAGAATAAGTGCATTACTAAGTTTATATAATATGATAATGTGCAATGTGTAATTAGAAATTGCCTAAGCTTTTAGAAAGTACTTTTAATTCTCAAAATGTCACCTGTTTCCACTTACAGTAGAACCATGGAGATGTTTTTACAGGAAATGTGCATTATTATATAAATATTTTTATGATTCAAAAAATACTAATTTTCTTATGCATGTGAAATATACGCATGTAGCTTGTTGGTGGTAGGTGTGCCTGCAGACACTTGTGGAGACCAGAGAAGACATTTGCACCCTACTCCATCACTATTTACCTATTCCCTCCAGGCAGGGTTTCTCACTGAGCCTCGAGGTAGGCTGGTGTCCAACAAGTGCTAATTAGGCCTGTTCTGCTGAAAGAACTATTTCCTTTCACTGCCACTTTGCTAGGCTTAGGCCTCTGTGGAGCCAGGCCTAGATTTTTATGTGGGTGCTAGGGATCTGAACTAAGGTCTTCCTGTTTGTGCAGTACATACCTTTACACACTGACCAACCACCTCAACCCCCCAAAAACATTAATATTTTAGAGATTTAAATTTATTATCTTTTTTTCTATATTAGTCATCTTTGTGTTCCTTAAGCATGAGACATGAGGATGTGTGCACACTAGGCATGAGGATGTGTGCACATGAGGCATGAGGATGTGTGCACATAAGGCATGAGGATGTGTGCACACCAGGCATGAGGATGTGTGCACACCAGGCATGAGGATGTGTGCACACTAGGCATGAGGATGTGTGCACATGGGGCATGAGGATGTGTGCACATGAGGCATGAGGATGTGTGCACATGAGGCATGAGGATGTGTGTACATAAGGCATGAGGATGTGTGCATATGGGACATGAGGATGTGTGCATAGGGGGCATGAGGATGTGTGCACACCAGGCATGAGGATGTGTGCATAGGGGGCATGAGGATGTGTGCACACCAGGCACAAGGATGTGTGCACACCAGGCATAAGGATGTGTGCACACCAGGCATGAGGATGTGTGCACATGGGGCATGAGGATGTGTGCACATAAGGCATGAGGATGTGTGCACATGAGGCATGAGGATGTGTGCACATGAGGCATGAGGATGTGTGCACATAAGGCATGAGGATGTGTGCATATGGGGCATGAGGATGTGTGCATATGGGGCATGAGGATGTGTGCACATGAGGCATGAGGATGTGTGCACATGAGGCATGAGGATGTGTGCACATAAGGCATGAGGATGTGTGCACATGAGGCATGAGGATGTGTGCACCCCAGGCATAAGGGTGTGTGCACATGAGGCATGAGGATGTGTGCACATAACGCATGAGGATGTGTGCACATGAGGCATGAGGATGAGTGCATATGGGGCATGAAGATGTGTGCACATGAGGCATGAGGATGTGTGCACATAAGGCATGAGGATGTGTGCATATGAGGCATGAGGATGTGTGCATATGGGGCATGAGGATGTGTGCATATGGGGCATGAGGATGTGTGCACATAAGGCATGAGGATGTGTGCACATAAGGCATGAGGATGTGTGCATATGGGGCATGAGGATGTGTGCATATGGGGCATGAGGATGTGTGCATATGGGGCATGAGGATGTGTGCATATGGGGCATGAGGATGTGTGCATATGGGGCATGAGGATGTGTGCATATGGGGCATGAGGATGTGTGCATATGGGGCATGAGGATGTGTGCATATGGGGCATAAGGATGTGTGCACATGAGGCATGAGGATGTGTGCACATGAGGCATGAGGATGTGTGCATAGGGGGAATGAGGATGTGTGCATAGGGGGCATGAGGATGTATGCACATGAGACATGAGGATGTGTGTTACCTGCATGGCTACTATTTCTCATTGTGTGTCTACCCACTCAAGTATTTCTGAAGGGTTTTTTGCTTGCTTGCTTGTTTGTTTTGAGATAGGGTCTTATGTAGCCCAGACTGGCATAAAACTTGCTATGTATCAAAACATAACCTTGAATTTCTGGTTCTCTGTCCTCTATTTACTCAGGGCTAGGATTACAGGTATGTGCCATCATTGCCAACTGATAGAGTGTGGAAGATCAACTGGAGCCCTAGGCATGTTATGCAAACACTGTGCCCATCCCCATAACCTGTTGTTTAAGTTTATTTAATAATAAGGATATTGTTTCAATCTGGTGTGGATATAATCTTTTTCTTAAACTCCACCTCACCATTAGTAGTATGGATTACATAAAAATATCCTCCATAACCTATACATTATCTATACAGACTTACCAAAATTACACTAAAGTCAAACAGCCAGATGTATGATAACCAAACCCACGAACATGTGAGAAATGCAGCTAAATTAAACTGAGCTAAAATAAGTTATTGGCAAAAAGATTCTCATCATTTTACTGTTCTTTTAAAAACAGAATTGTTATTAAAAGTTAAAAATACCTACTATTGGAATGTAATAATCTAAAATTTGCCTAGACAGAGGGTCACTAAATTCATCTAGTATGGCAATTAGCCCGGGAGTTGACTGCCTTTTTAGATGACAGTTTTGTTAAGAAACTACCACATTTTGTAAATGAAGATGACCCTTATATTGCTTTGAAGCTTAAGGTCATTGAAACAGAAAATATGGTGAGCATTTTGAGTCCACTATTTATATTAGCTGAATAGAATCGTTCAGTATCAATATCTAAGATAATGAGATTTCCAGAGATCATGGGAGTTTAATTGAAAGAGAGGGGAGGAGGGAGGGAGGAAGAGAGGGAGGGAGAGAAAGAGACACATAGACAGAGGAAGGAAGGAGAGTGAAAGAGAGAGAGAGAGAGAGAGAGAGAGAGAGAGAGAGAGAGAGAGAGAGAAAGAGAGAGTTATGTAGAGGGAGGTCCCCAAACCTCTTTAAATTCTGAATGTTGAAAGTTAGTAGCAAATGAATTAGGTTAAAACTTTCAAAAAGCGAATTAGATTTGAAGAATTGTTTAATATTCTCTTCTTATGGTAAAAGGAAAAACCATCTAACCTCTGGTTTTATGATCTCATTTGTTATTTCTTTCCGCTTGAGAGTAGAGTTCCCCACACACATCTGGTAAATCCTTTTCCTCTGGCTCATTGCTTTGCCCTCCACTTGCCACTGTCTGTCTCAGCTGTGAGCAGGGAAGACAGACGCTGTGCAGCTGGAACAGGAGAGTTTGGCTGGAAAGCAAAAATGCAGCAGGCCAACATGACAGCACTTGCCAAGGCTGCTCCTTTCTCACAGGCAGTAGGAAACATGAGGCTGAGTACAACACCAATCCCACATTCCTGCTCTGAAGGAAATCAGTTTGACTAGGTAACAATGTAACTAGGTACAGTTCAACACTAACTCTTCTAAGATCTGGTTGAACAAGTAACAATAAAGGATTGGTGCATATTTAAAAGATATTCTCAAGATCTCTCATACAAATTTATTCATATGTGTTTATACAAGTATCGTTGTATCATTGGAAGGGAAATCATAAAAGTCAAGAGTATTTCTAAATTCAAATGACATAATACATAGTATGCAATTAGAATTATTTATTTTTTAAACAATTTGAAGTACCAAAATATCATCTATTTCCAATTATCGTCTCATTAGTACACTTCTAAGATGCTTTCAATAGAAGTATGAGCACTACTTTTTTTGTTGTTAGTAGTTGCAGGGACTTAAAGAAAATCTGTCATGCAAGAGTGAAGGGAATTATCTTTACATTTTACATATCCAGGTTTTTTTTAATCATCGAAGGAAATCTTTATTGTTTGAATCAGATGGTCAGAAATACAAGTAACATAACTGAAACTTTGTGAAAGTATTAAGAAGGTGTCTAAACCAATATTAGTAAAATGTCTGTTTTGGTCTTAATTGATGTCCAAAGCTTAGTAAAGTAGTTGAAGCCAGCTTTCTGGAGAAGACATGGATGGAACACCACCTTGAAAGATATAGTTTTATGGATATGGAGAGATAGCTCAGCAGTTAAGAGCACTGGCTGCTTTCTCTGAGGTTCTGGTTTGATTCTTTTTTTTTTTTTTTTTGCTACATTTTTTTTTTAAAATTAGGTATTTTCTTCATTTACATTTCAAATGCTATCCCAAAAGCCCCCCCATACCCTCCCTCCCACTCCCCTACCCACCCATTCCCCCTTGTTGGCCCTGGTGTTCCCCTGTACTGAGGCATATAAAGTTTGCAAGACCAAGGGGCCTCTCTTCCCAATGATGGCCGACTAGGCCATCTTCTGATACATATGCAGCTAGAGACACGAGCTCCGGGGGGTATATTGTTGTTCCACCTATAGGGTTGCAGACCCCTTTAGCTCCTTGGGTACTTTCTCTAGCTCCTCCATTGGGGCCCTGTGTTCCATCCAATAGCTGACTGTGAGCATCCACTTCTGTGTTTGCCAGGCACTGGCATAGCCTCACAAAAGACAGCTATATCAGGGTCCTTTCAGCAAAATCTTGCTGGCATATGCAATGGTGTCTGCGTTTGGAGGCTGATTATGGGATGGATCCCCGGGTGCGGCAATCTCTAGATGGTCCATCCTTTCATTTCAGCTCCAAACTTTGTCTCCTTCCATGGGTGTTTGTTCCCAATTCTAAGAAGGGGCAGAGTGTCTACACTTTGGTCTTCGTTCTTCTTGAGTTTCATGTGTTTTGCAACTTGTATCTTACATCCAGGGTTTTTAACAACAAAAACAGAAGCTTGGACTAAAAGGAAAATTTGAGAAATTCCTAACACATATTATGAATTTGTTACTGGGGCTTTCCATGAGATTACAGGAAGAGCTTGTATAAAACTGAATGAAGAGTAGGAGAAGTTGTGGGGTGTGTGTTTGTTTTTGTTTTGTTTTGTTTCCTTTTTGGCTGCGTGGTTACTAGCATGGAGAGGCAGAATATGAGAAACCTGGTCCTGTCAAAGTAACAAGTCAGAGCTCCAGAAGTGAACCCTCAAAAAGAAGAAATAGTATCAGTCAGCTGGCAGAGGAATCAAAATGATCACCAGACAATAGAACACATGTGAGAAGGGGGGGAGGACAATCTAAGAAGGAGGGGAGGACTATCTGAGGCAAGAAAGGGGACGATCGAGCGGGTGGGGCCATGGTGGAGAGTGGCAGAGGAAGGGAAGCAGAGAAGGGAATAAATAGCAACAAAGTTTAATGCCACCTATATAAAGATTTCTAATGAAACCCACCACTTTGTATGATAACCTAAAGCAACTTAAAGTGTTTGTAAATTGCCGGTCAGATGGTCGATGAAATCAGGCAATTGATGAATCAAATTTTGACAAAAAGCAAAGTGTGTTGGATGAAACAGATAATTTGAAATTCAAAAAAGAAAAGAAAAAATTCAGTGGAAGCATTCAATGGAAAACAAAATCAAGCTGAACAGAGCTTCAGCAAGGTCAACGACAGAGCACCAAAGTTAGTTGGATGAGGAAAGTGAAGAGCGAAGAAACCCCAAGAGCAGTGTGGGATGCTGTGGAGCAGACAGACCACTTATGCCACAGAACAGACCACTGATGCTGCAGAACAGACCACGGTATCTGTTACATACATTCTAGGTGCAGAATAGAGGACCAGAAAGCATATCCAAAGAAACAATGGCTCCAGACATAAAGTATTGGAAAGACAACAGAATGCTACAATGAGGTCCCGAAGACCCCAAATTAGAAGAACTCACAGGAGCCCAGGACAAGACAAGACACATTATAATCAAACCATCAGAAGTCAAATACAAAACAAAACTATGAACCTGGCAAAAATGACACATGTGACACCATAAACACACTTCTCAAGCTAGAGATAAACCCTCTGGTGCATTCAAAATGTTCAAAGAAAAATAACACTATCAGCCAAAACTATTATAGCCCAAAAGCCACTTGGTGAAAATAAATATGTTAAAGAGGAATATAGAATACCCAACATACTGAAATGGAGCGTTTACCCACTTGCTTGTCTTGAATGCCATCAGAAGAACAGGGACTCAGTATCTCAGAATTTATTCCAGAAGAATAATCATAGACCAGATGGTTCAATAGTTTCTAGTCTCTACATCTACCATTCTGATAGTCTTCTAGCACATTCCTGATTTAAATTATGTTTAACTAAATAGTTTTGGTATTGTAATTTCCTCTAGACGATCAGTTTCTAATCTATATGCTATATTACTTCAACACTCACACACACATTTTTACCTAAGTACATAACCAATTACTTGGTGTGTGTGTGTGTGTGTGTGTGTGTGTGTGTGTGTGTGTGTGCATGGTTATGTGTACATAGATGTACCCACATTGTATGTGTGTGAACATGTACATATGTATGTGCATGTGTGGGCATGCATGCACACATGTGTACGACCGTGTGGAATGTGTGTGTGTGTGTGTGTGTGTGTGTGTGTGTGTGTGTGTGTGTGTTACAAGTATAGAGCAAGGAGAGGGGAGAGGACTGGATTCTTGAGTCATATCTTTAGCAATTTTTAAAACATATTTTTGAAGGAGCTTACAAGAACAAGAAAAACAACCTCTTGAGTATGAAGTGGGTACTGCTGTCCTGTTTCTGAATCACTCTATGAAAGTTTTCATTGGGGATGGGGGAAGATGGTTAATGAAGTCAACAAGCCTGCCACCTAGACTTATGGTCTGAATCCCATCCCTGGAACCTGGTGGAAGGAAAGAACTGAATCCTACAGGTTGTCCACTGTCCTACATGTGTGCTGAGGTGCATACTCACACATGCATGCACAGACTCACATGTGTGTACATACACATGTGTGCATAAATACATGCATGCACACACATATCCACAAACAACTAAAAATGTCAACAATTCAATAGATATAATTTTAAATTACTCTTTTTAACCATGCTGGTTAATGTTGGCTGTAGTCAGGCAATTGGAATGCTTTGTTCCAGGTTCTTGTATGTCTGGAGCAGTGGAAGACGATTTATAGAATAATGAATAATAATAATAATAATAATAATAATAATCTTGTATCCCACAGGAAATAGTGTCGATATGGCTGCAATTGAGCCATGACACTAGCAGAAGGATTTTCTGAGTCTTCATTCTATGAACTTGTCATGTCCTGTGTTGACTGTAAATTAAAATGCCAAATAACAGGACTTTTCTAAAAGTGAGTTAATTAGCATGGCCACCACTCACACTGTTTCTTACAGATAGTCATTCTTGACAGTTTAGGATATTTTGTTTTTAAAAATTATCTACACGTATGTGTCTTTACTTCTTCAACATGTTAGGGGATGTTTAAATGTAAATAAGAACAGATTTCTTAAAAATAAAAGCTTTTGTTTTAAAGATTATACACATCAAAGTTTTAAACAACAGCTGCCAAGTTCTGTTAGTTTTACAACACAACAGATCGTGGGAAAACACTAAAACCTTTTTAAAATTAAATTAATTTGTCTCATCTCTCTGATCCCTTCCATAACCACTTCCAGCCCCTCCCCCCTCAGATTCATGGCCTCTTTTTCTTTAATTATTAATGTTACTATATATTACAAGAACAAATGTATAAGCACATCCCACTAACTCCATATAGTGTTCCTGTATGTGTATGGTTTTGTATGTATGGGATTGACCAGTTGATATTTGATAACCAGTTAGGGGGCTCATCCCTGGGGAAGACTGAGTCTCCCTTGCTCAGTCAGTAGTCATTAATTGCTTGAAGCTCTTCATCTGGAGGTGGGGCCCCATGAGATTTCCCCCATGCACACTGGCATTTTAGCTGGCGCTGCCATTGCTCAGGTCTTAAACAAGGCGGCCATATTGTTGCGATTCCATGGATGCACTTCTCTGTCATATATAGAAGACACCATTATACAACAAATGTTCTGATCCTCTGTCTCTCACAATTTTACTTTTCCTTGATGTTCTTTGAGCCTAAGGTATAGATAGGGGTTGTACTATATCATGTATCCATTAGGCTGGGCTCCTCACAACTGTATTCTCTGCATTTTGACTAGTCGTGGCTTTCTGACGGAGTCTCTACTACTAGCTGCAGGGAGGTGGTCTCAGAATATAGCCATATTCTCTCTAGTCAGCTGCTCCAGAGTCACCTGGATATTCAGAAGCAGATTCATAGGCTGGACCCACTCTTGTGTTGGGGAGTGGTGAGCAAGGTGGTTCAACAGTCTTTAGGACATTATGATACAATGGCATTTCTATGACAACCCTCTGGAGTAGGCTTCTGATTTCACAAGTTTATTCCAGCAGCTGGGATGGAACTGTAGTTCCAGCATAGTAAGTTAAGTATCTTCTCTGTTGAGGGAAAGGGCAGCATCTTCAGGAATGAATGGAAGATGGAATCTGATTCTTCTCTGTGAGCCAGAGCTGTAGCCACATAGATCTTCAGGATCCAAGATAGTCTTTTCCTAAATGCCTTCTCTCTGTGTTGGTTTCAGGTCTGCAGCCTTTGATGGACATGGAGCTGTATGGTAGAGCCCAGCAGGTGTGCAGGGCCTTCTCTGTCCTTGTGGATCAAATCACCTTGCCCACTTGGAGTGAAGAAGAATCCAGACTCAAAGGCCCCTTGGTGTGATGGCAAAACCTTTTTCAGAATCTAAATTTTAAAGAAGTAAGCCTTCATCGTATCTCTAAAGGGTTGAAGTGGAGGGTACGAACTTATGTTTTGGTTATTTTCTTTAACTTCCCTTCTCAGCTATCTTAGTTCCTTTATATTGAATAAAACTTTGAGGGTGAAGAAAGGCAGAGGAATTAAAGGAGACCAGCAGGTCCTGGTGGTTGAGTTTCCATCAGGCAGCCACTCTCTCCATATTGGTGGCATTACTCAATTTTGTGATCTATATAGATGTAAACAACAGCCTTCAAACGACATCTGTAATACTGAATTGATGACCCATCTATCTGATGCGTCTGTTAAACAATATATTTAGAAAATCCACCACCACCACACACACACACACACACACACACACACACACACACACACACACGTACACACGTACACACACACGTACACACACATGTGAAACCTGTTTAAAATCTGGAACATGCCAGTGTTGATTTTTTAATTGGGATGTTGTATAGTTATGAAAGATATTTCTACTGAGGGAAATTGGACAACCTGTATTGTACATTAATGTCTCTGTACCATTCCTTACAATCATATCTAAATCAACAAGTAGCTCAAACATTTTTTTGAAAACCCTGTGTTGGATGAGTTTTACCAAACACTTACATGGGTCCTTTCCCCTTGGGTTGAATTGTTATCATTGATGTTTATATTGATAATCAGGATAGTATCTAACATCTTTTTGTCATTAGCACACTTTATTTCTAAGCATCTTTTATTTATTTATATATTTAATTCTCATAACAAACCTAAGGAGTCTTTAGCTTCTACAGGCACAAAGAGGGCAGATGACTTCCACAGTCCTTCAGCTAGCCCTCCCTTCATGCTGACTTCGAACCCTGTGCCTGAGTCTATACTTCAGTCACTAATCATGCATTTCTCTCAATACACAGTGTCATGACTCCAACGCTTTGGTATTCAAGCTATGTTACAGAAAGACAGCTCAGTCATTCCTAGGACTGCCTGCAAAGTGAAGCAGGTCTGGGCATGCCTAGGACTACGCTGTTTCTCTTCAATCTAATCCCAATGCTTACATTTTTTCCTTTTCAGTGGCACTTAATATAATCACTTTCCTTCTCGAATCATTCCAGAGCCTTACTTACAATCTTGATAAGCAACACTACAGAGTAGGTCAGCTCGTTATAGCTACCCACTGCCTGTTTTGAACTGGCTACGAGATAAAAATGGATATTTTTTAAATGGCTGCAAAGGATGAAAGAAAAAAAAAATCTGTGATGCCTAAAAGTTGTATGGATTTCAATGTCCATACCCACACTTCATTGGACTGCAGCCCTACTGTGTTGAATACCCTTTAGCTTCTAAAGGCACAAAGAGCCCCTCATGCTGCATTTGAACCCTGTGCTCAAATCTTGCTTGGTTCACTCCTGTTCTACCTAGACAGGCACAGGGCAGCCCCCAGCACCAGTAACATTTATGTCCCAAACGTTTATGGAAAAAACGAAAACTTTTAGCTCCTATATGGAATACAGCAATGGGGGAAGAACAGAGAGTTGTGCTCCTTGGGTGGTTTGTTAGAAGTAATAATCTAGTCAAAATGATTCAAAGAATTGGATGAAACACCTTAGACTAGAAAACAGGATGTGTTGTAAATCCCAAATTACTGATACTAGAGAGTTGTGTACACACAGTTTGCCTCTGCATTCCCCACTAATCCCCCAACGAAAGTTCATCTTCTGATACTCTTTAGACAACTTTTCCAGTTAGAAGATGGCCCCAAATATCAGCAAACTTTTCTTGAGGCTAATTGCTAATATATCTAAACTTCACTCTTTGTCAAGCTTTAAGAGAAGGGTTATAAATGTGAGACTAATTTAAGTTAAAAAAGAGTGTCATGACTAGCTCTCACATGCATTGATTGCCTGGGCTCTGCTTGGGCAAATCTCATGTAGGCTGATTTTTTTTTTCAGGAAAAAAAAATGTATCGACAGGTTTTTCTTGTATCTTGTTCACTTTCATTTTATTTTGCTTTTCAGTGCAAAGTATAACCACTTATAGAGCTTTAATATTTAATCAAACAGCAAATACATAATTGAAAGATAATTATGCTACCTTATTAGAGTTTGGACACGGTTCGTGCTAATATTAAAGATTCAAATAAAGAGAATCCAATAACATCAGTTGGGAGCCAAAGCTTTTATTAATTTTGTTTTCATTAGATGAATGTTTTATTCCCCTGTGGTGTTTTTCTTCATTCCATATTCAAAACTATTCTCTCAGATGAGGCTGAGAATTGCAGACCATCAGCAATCTCATTCATGCGTACAGTCCTTCCACACCAGTTTCATAAACCATGCGGCAGTTAATGGCTTGTGATTTGTGTGGCTTATGCTAGCTAAATATGTGGCCCTCTAGTTCATCCACGCTGCCAGGCAAAGTATCAAACTCTAAAGAGACAAGGCCCACATCCCCAGTCATCTTTGGAAGTTCTTTAGCTCCTGTAGACAGTGGGGTGGTCAATCAGTTATTACCATGAGAAGAGTCCAGCTAATGATCAAGATGCTGAAAATAGGATTCTTAGAGAATTTGACATGGTATTCATCTCTGGACATTTACACCGCTTAAAATACATAAATAGTTGATAGGAAAATATTCTCTCTCTCTCTCTCTCTCTCTCTCTCTCTCTCTCTCTCTCTCTCTCTCTCTCTTAGTTGCAAGTGCAAGTTAGCTCTAAAAGTAGCTTTATTTTCTCTTTACTTCCAGCTTCTTTTTTCCTGTGAACCTTGAGCCCCGCTTTTGCATTTGCATGCTTGTCAAATCTTCAATCAATTCTTTCTTCTTTAAGAAAAGGGTTCTAAGGAGCTGAGAATATGCACCTGAAAATAGAGAAAAGGAACTTCGTAAGGCCTCTTCATTACAGTTTGGTTTGTTGTTCTGCTTACAAGAAAGAATTGACATTTTTGCTACTCTACTCTCACAATTCTACATATAGTTAGAACATACATGTAAACTTGTATTTACAGTACCTTCTGTCTTGTGAATTTAACTTATATAACCTACGTAACACAAATTATTGTTATTTATAATATGTGTAAATTAAGGCAGCATGTGATTTTTAAGTTTTAGAGAATCATTATATCATGTTTACTACAGGAACCTAAAGCAAACATTTTAAACCACCAAGAACTTAACCTTCCAGAGGCAACGCTGGCCTCACTCCGTGCTTACTCCATAACTTGTTTCATTCTTACCCTATTTTGCTTATATGGATTATTTCCACATTCTTTATAAATAATATTGTTTAACTACTACTCCATTGAGGACATACGGATTTTCTCTATATTTTTGGTAAAGGATACTGGAATGAAGAGTCTGGTACAACAGCATCGGCTGCACTTCATGACACTTCCTGACAATCGACTTACAGATGGGTGCTTACAGAATATGTGGCTTAGAAAACTTCTTCAGCAAAGAGGAAAGCCAAAAGCATTGAAAGATCAATTTGTGTAGTGGAAGCAGTGTTTTCAGTCTAAAAACAATAAGAACTATAAAAAGTTGTTAGACACTTATCACAAACGTCATCAGATTTTAAACCTAAATTTTAACTTTTTTCACCACAAAAACACTCTAAACTCATAATGTTTCTAGAACATTTAAACTGTCAGCCCCAGAAATGCAGGTTCTACCATGCCCCCATGTCTTGGCAAAGCAAAACCTCCCGTAGGGATAGGGTATCACTTTTACACAGATGATATTGTGCCATAAATTTTTTTTATTTTCAGAAGTCTTTATTTTAGAAGTCTTTAGTGCTTTCTGAGTGAACTCTGCTATTTCCTGTTTGTGGGTTAACTTTGTACTGCCCTAAGTCAACCAACCAAACAACCAAACAACCAACAAACCAACCAACCAAACAATTAATCTCTCCCCCCCCCCCACCATCTTTCATCTCTCCTCCTCTCTTCATCTTCCCATCTATCTCTTCTCAAACTCTTATCATATTTAGAGCTTCCTAAAAAGACACCAGGATTTGGCTACTAGACAGTATGTCTTTCTAGATCAAAAGTAATGTTTAGAATATTTCCTCATGATGTCATCTGCAGCTCTTAGAATTTTTAGAGCTCTCATGTGTAACTTCTGTTCCTGCTTATTACTGTTATAAACAGCAGTGGTGTCATGGTCATCACTCAGCTCAGTCACCCGTTTTGGGGGTAAAGCTTTTTTCCAATTGTCTCCAGAGTTAGGGCCTTTCACAGAATCTCAGAACATTCGAGACTTTGTGATCCACCAATTTCTCTCCATCGCCTCCCTTTCCTGATGAAAGGAATAAGAACCTACACTAATTGGCTTTCCTAGGGTTCCATATTGACTTGAATGTCCCTTGTTTTTATATTTGTTGATGTAATATTAATAAATGTGATATACTATTTACAGCATCTCATGGGTCACATATTTTAGCTAAGCATGATTCATAGGAAGATTTCATAAGTGACTTTAAAGTAATTTATTTTAAAGTCATAGGAACAAGAGCTCTTTGTGTATTACGTATGCAGTAATTTTAGCTATATCTTTTTGCCCTATGCTATGATTTCCCTGAGAACTATGGGGACAAACACCTCTTCAACCTCACCTTCATTCCAACTTTATAGCACTCCATCCCCTGGAACAAAAGCAAAACTAACCAGAGGATCCACCCTGGTACATCCAGAGCCTGCCTGAAGCACTCGAGACTAAATGAGGCTTCTTGAGAGGAAACCGCAGTGTTCCTGTAACTATTTAACTTCCCAACATGTATCTCCTTGACCCAAAAACTCCATCTTACTGTGGTTAGACCAACCAAATGGAAAATCTCATTTCCTGATCTTCAAACAACTGCTTGTGCAAAACATTAAAATAACTTTAATAAAAGGAAACATTGGCTTCTGCTACTGAGCTATTTGCAAATCAACTTTTTCTAAAGTTTGCACAGCAGCTGAGGACATCTCAACTCTCCAGTAAAGAGCAGAGAGTGACTTTCAGAAGTTTTGGAGGCATAATTCTTTTCATGTTTCCTTCATTTATTCTGGAGACGTTTCTTATACTTGTGGAAAGTGAACACAGGATTTAAAAACACAAAACACGGTGGTATCTTAAGTGAAACAGCCTCCTCTGATGGAACTGAATAAAGCCTTACAAACCACCATCAGGAGGCTTCAGAAGAAGAAAATATATGGTTCTTATTAGTCAATACTGATATAATGTTATACCTATGTATATAAATAGTAGAGAATTATCCAGTTTCTTGGCTCAGCAAATCATGAGGGATTTTTTAGGTACTGAGGTTAAGGCAAACTATGTATTTTAGAAGTGCTCCAAAAAATCTTCACTGTGGAACAGTTATTGACAGATTGTTTTTTTCAATTGAACCATTTTAGAGACATATAACAATGCTCACGATTAAATATTCACTAGTAAAAATTAGTTATGCCTTGATTTTCCACCAGTGCATAAATAATTCTTTTTTTTTTTTTTTTTTGTTAGTGTAGGTATTTTATTTTATTTTTTTTTCCATTTTTTATTAGGCATTTAACTCATTTACATTTCCAATGCTATACCAAAAGTCCCCCATATCCACCCACCCCCATTCCCCTGCCCACCCACTCCCCCTTTTTGGCCCTGGTATTCCCCTGTACTGGGGCATATAAAGTTTGCAAGTCCAATGGGCCTCTCTTTCCAGTGATGGCCGACTAGGCCATCTTTTGATATATATGCAGCGCATAAATAATTCTAACTACACCTAGATGACCCTTGCTACTAGATTTGGAAACTTATTGATGGAAAGAACACCCAAGAAGGAAGAAAAACTATGATTATGGCACAGGTATCTCTCATAACTTATTCCCTCACACTCTAATTTTATATATGGGACATTCCTGATAGACCTCTAGAGAGGACTAGATTTGAACTACTATATAGTATTTACTGCAGTGAAAAAAAGCCATTACACAACTTATTAAAATTAATAACTTAATATGAATTAATTGCTTATTTATGATTCATTCAAATGGCAACAAAGTATAAATATAGGTTAGTTGGTATTCTTGCTCCTGACATCATCCATTAACTATTTCTCAAGATATCTCTTCATTTGCATGAGAGCAGTGTTTTGTTTTTACTTTAAAGGGGGTGAGAATTGCCGTGCTGCAAACATTTCCCCACTCTCAGCTCCTATTTATGTCTTATTAGTCCCACTCCAAGGAAACACCAAGTTATATTTGCATTAACAATACAAATTGTCTTCATTTTAGAGCAAGCTTTACACCTATACATTGCAATTTTTACATTGAGTCTCTTTCTTCCTTTCTCTCTCTCTCTCTTTCTTTCTTTTCTTCTTTCTTTCCTTCTCTCTTTCTTTTCTACTCTCTTTCCTTCTTTCTCTTCCTAACGACCTTTCATTTTCACATGAAGTTCTAGAGTGAATCAGGCATGTTGACATGAGAGGCTATTCTGTTATTTGAGCCCTCTTGACATCCACCCCTTTAAAGGACCAAGTGAGATATTGGCTTCCCCTGGAGCCCCTTCCCTCTACCTCACACATTCGCACATTCACACTTGAGAGATAGATTCAACTGGTCAGGACTATGCACCTTGTTTAATCCCTGAATGTCTCGTCAGCACTTTCGAGACTTTCTCTTCTTCTCCAGTCAATTCTCTCCTTCCTAAGCCATGGTTCCTGGAGAGGACACAGTCTACATAGATGTCCCAGAAGAGTTGGGCCAGATCCCAAAATAGTGCCCCATGCTTCAAGTTCTCAGATGACTTCAGGTAGATCATAAAATCCCAAAAGCCAGAGACAGTGTTAGAAACACGAGGCTTCCGCATCTCCAGAAGGAGCATGGAGGAGGACTCCCAGCACTGCGGATCGGCTTGGTTAAGAGTCAGCAGGTCTGTCTGACTGTGGCAGAAAACGGGAGACACATAGCATATTCCCACAATGAACAGGGAGCAGGCGAGACTCAGGGAGCTGTGGATCCTGCTTCTGGGCCCAGGATCAGCCATGGTCCTGCAACTGTACACATAGAAACACATCAGTCCAGGCTTGTTTTTCACTCAGTAAGGGAAATGAGTGTGCCCCTGAGAATACTACTCCCAGGAAAAGAAACACACCACATTACTAGTTAGGAAGAGACAGATCCTTCTTCCCCTGCTACAAGCTTTGTTATTCCTGAATAACTCTTTCCCAATCCAGATTGGGCACAAACAAGATCGCAAAGGTAAGAAGACTCCCCAAGGTGTATTCCTTGTGAGATGATAAGTGGACTGTTTACCCTGGGTTGTATCTTAAAAGAATACTGTGTGAAAATTAAAGCTCTGCCATCTTAACACAAAACCACACTATAGTTAGGGACTTGATGTTTTTTTATGTTTGCTTGTATGCTTTCCTCTTTGTATTAAATTTTAATTTTCAAAGGATGTTAGGCTTATAAAAACATTATAACAAAAATAAACTCACAGTTGGTGCTTAACTTGTGGATAAATTTATTTCAAGACTGGAGGGCAAAGTAAAACTAATAGATAGGTTGTAAGTCAAAATGCTATGTAATCCTGATATGGCTTTAATATAGATAATGCTTTCTAATTTCTCTGTGCTTGCAATGAATCTCAAGGTTTGTCTCTCCGTTGACTTTTCTAGCTCACAATGTCTACCATAGAAAAATCACCTGAACAGCTATCTCTCACCTCTAACTAGTCCTTATGCTCTCTTCAAACAAGTGCAATTGGAAATTACATCCTTGCCATTAAGAAAACTTTTGTCCCCCCAACCCCATTAAAAGTTCATCCAGTTACTCTCCGAGTAAGGAAAGAAATTCAGCACAAAGAAAGAAAACTGGAAGGACAATGGCACTGCTCACTTCCTCAACAAAATTTGTAATTTTGACACCAGAAGACAGGCTCTTTCTCTTCTAATCAGAAGGGGGACAAATGGAGACACTGCTAAAAGAAGTGTTTCAGAACCTAGTCTTTAAGGGTCATGCTTGAAATAGCAGATCACTCAAAAAAATTGTTTAGTTTTGCATTATTTTCTAATTCACTTTACCTGAAACGGTTGTTTTAAGATGAAATATCAAAGTCACACCCAAAGGTTATCTTTGTTCAAGAATTGCAGCTTTGATATCCAAGTGAAGTTTTTAAAAGACAAAGTGAGGGGTGCTGTCCGGGGTGCTGAAGTTGGCGTGTCCTGGTATCTCGTAGTTTGTGCTAATCTATCTGAGGAATACTCTTCAGAAAGGCTCTCAGTTTCAGAGCTGTTTCAGAGAGGTGGGCTCCCTAACGCAGGAGTTCCCTTGTGCGCCCCGTTGAGAGTCCGGTGCTGGCCGAATTTGGACCGGGCACCTGCTCTCGCTGCTGCTTTGTCCTCCCAGGGAAGAGCTTCAGGGTCAGGGTGCCACTCACCTCTGTTCCACGCCTCTGCTGTGGGTTGGTAAGGCGCCGCTCTGCACTCACCTGCCCTGCCCGCGATCCCTCGACTGCGCTGAGAAGACCACTCGGGCTGCTCCCAAGGCAGGTGACTGTCCCCAGCTTCCGCGTCCTGGATGCCAGCGTGCCTCTTCTTAAGCAGTGGGAGTGTTCGGCTACGTCAAAGGACCTGCAAACTGCTGCTGCCTCTCGCCCCCAAGTCCCCGTCCCAGTCTCCAGAACTCTCTTTGCCCTCCCCCGCAGAGGTTTGGAGTTAGGAAAATAGGACGCTGGCTGCAGACCACCCTCCCCCCCCCTCCTGCTCCCTGACCCGGGCCCAGTTTGCAGACAGTCTTTTTGTAGTCTGGCTCCCAGGACCCACCCACCTAGAGAATTAAAGTGCTGCAAAGTTGGGGCTCAACTTGACGCCTGTCTGGGGGAGATAGTAGAGGGAAGTCAACCTGGCTTCCCAGCAATGCTTCATCTGAGTTTCAAAGGGTAAGAGGAGAGGAGTAGGTGAGATCTTAGGGTCTGGAGAAGGCGTGGGGGGGGGGGGGGAGTGCAAATTCCGACTGTAGCCAGAGTGTGAATTTCTTCTACACCACTGAGGCCCTGATGTAGATGGATGGGAGAGAAAGTATGGTAGACTAGATGTTACTTGTTGCTCTTGATCTGAGATAGGTTGTCCTTGCTGTTTATAACCTGGGCTGCTGGAGCCATCCTTATTTTTTCCACTGATTTCCCCCCAGAATCCCTGCCCTCCAAAAAGGGGGAGCAGCTTGGTTGGATTTTCTTTCTGCTTTGCCTTTCATCCAGTCAAGACCTTAGTCCCATTACTTCTCAAGGGCTTTGCTGGGCATTGGCATCCACTTAGAAACATTCCCTGCTAAGGGGTCTTGGGTGAAGGACCTTCATTCCCACGTCTTTACTAAAAGGCCCCCAGCATCCTAAAATCCCTTGTACTCTCCATTAACTGAAGGCTTTTGACAGTATCCATGGTTACCTGGGGGGCTTACAGTGAGGTTTATTGAAGGCTCAGAAAACCAGCCTCCTCCAGAGATAATGTTAGGATGTGCTCTGAAGGATTCCAGAGAAGCTCTGAGTTTTTCCTTCTTCTCTCAACTGGACTGAGTGTGCTTTGGTTTCTGTCTTTAAATTGAGCAAAAAAATTGCCTGCTTCCCTTTGCCCACCGTGGGTGTGGGGATGAGATCGTGGTCTTGCTTCTTGGACTTGAAGGAACCTACATACTCTTAGACATCCTTACCAGAAAAGTGGGCATTTTAGTGAAGCCAGTGAACACAGACATAGAGAGATCTGGTAGAATCTAGCAAAGGGATCAGACTCCTGCTATTTTTATTGGACTAGGAGCAAGATGAGAAAGATTTTCACCAAGTAGGAAGAAGCCAACAGAATCACACAGATTAAGTAAAGGGTGCCAATAAAATGAAGGGAAATAAGTTTCTAGTGAATCTAAGAAGATAGGTCACTGGTGAGAATATTGAGAGTGATCTCACATCAATGTCTGTGGAATTGTGGTGGGTAAAGACAGGAATGGAAAGTCAGGAAATGATGGCAATGCCCTAAACTTTCCCTATAAAAACGTGGGTACAAAGAGGGAGAATGAGTGGAGTAGAGGCTAGAAATTGAATGTTGGTCATGCAGCTGAGGTAGG
Source organism: Mus musculus (assembly GCF_000001635.26). Classification (NCBI taxonomy): domain Eukaryota; kingdom Metazoa; phylum Chordata; class Mammalia; order Rodentia; family Muridae; genus Mus; species Mus musculus. Next base: position 63,612,896 of record NC_000067.6, on the reverse strand, counting down.
GAACCCAATAGAGGAGGTTGAGCATCAGGAAAGGGTGACAGAAATTGTCAGAAGTGAGAAGCAGATGGGTCAGAAAAAAGAAAAAGGAGCCAACACCTACGAGAAGGGCAGACAGCTTGCCTTCTCAAACAGGAAATAAGAAAGATGCTGTGAGCACTGAGGACAGGGAAGAAACAGCTGAGAGAGATGATAACTGACAAGCACAGCTTCCTTACTGAAGGTCAAAAGTAAAGGAGTCACGTGTGGAGAGGTGATAAAAGCTTTGGAGTATCCGTTGCAGGCAAGAATGGAGAGAAGAAGTGAGAGAGAGAAAGACAGAGATTTAAAAGCATCAGTAAGGACTCAGAAAATGTATAAGACCATAATTAACCGTGTACTACGTTGTATGCCTGAATAGTTTTTATGAGGCAGAATAACATAATTATGGCAATTATTCTCTGAATCTCAATTGTCTGGGTTTGATCTGTGTGTCTTTCCCTTGTCATAGTTCATGGATTCTCAGAAAAACTTTTTGTACCCTTACCATGCCTGAGATCAGGATGTCTCTGTCAACTGACAGTACTCTTGCAGTTAGATTTGCAGCATTGTCTTTTTCTTTTTAAAACATCAAGATGTTGATCACTGATGGTGTCTTTGAATTGATAAAATGCCTTAAGAAATGTGATTAACCACAATGAGACCATCCTCTTGCTTACAAAATGGACAAAAAGGTCCTTCAGGGTTCCAGGGATAGAATGAAATCGTACACAGAAAACTGTTGGGAAGATAGTATGCTTGGCAAAATGTTACAAATATTAGGGATTTTCTTGTTCCCTTGCAGCATTCAGCTGACTGGAATGAAAAAAGAAGAATGGTCATTATGACACAGACTTGGTCTTAAAATTTGGGATAAGAAGTTGATGAATAGGGCTGGTGAGATGGCTCAGTGGGTAAGAGCACCCGACTGCTCTTCCGAAGGTTCGGAGTTCAAATCCCAGCAACCACATGGTGGTTCACAACCATCTGTAACGAGATCTGACTCTGGAGTGTCTGAAGACAGCTACAGTGTACTTACATATAATAAATAAATAAATAAATAAAGTAAGCACACACAAAAAAAAAAAGAAGTTGATGAATAATGAAGTTATCAGGGGCTCAAGGGCATAGGCAGGTTAGACAGAAAGAGGCAAGGTAAAGAGAAAAAGATTTCAAGGAAATGAAGAAATCTGGAGCTCTCATTGACATGAGGCAAGAGGGTATCAAAAAAGCAGAGAGCTTGTTTGCAATCAGTAGGTCTGTGGTCAGGGATAGAGAGATTAAGACTCCAATTGAATTGAAGGTCTGAGGAGGAGGGAGGGCTGCCACTCTTGAGTTTCACTTGCATGTGAGGATCAAGATAAGGAATCAGATGGCCATCCCAGCTTCACAGACACTGAGGGTGTGAGACAAGACCTGTCAACTGACACCCCTCTGACAATTAGATTTGCAGTATCCGTTTTTTGTTTTGTTTTGTTTTGTTGTTTTATTTTTTAGAGTAACAAGATGTCTATAATTGATGGTGTCCGATGATAATATTTTTAAAAAATTATTTATTTATTTTATGTACAGTGTAGCTGTCTTCAGACGCACCAGAAGAGGGCATTATAGATGTTTGTGAGCCACCATGTGGTTGCTGGGAATTGAACTCAGGACCTCTGGAAGAGCAGTTGGTGCTCTTAGACACTGAGCCATCTCTCCAGCCCATGATAACATTTCTTAATGCCTTAAGGAATGTTATATGCAGGTAAAGGCTGCTACTGTTGAACTCTGCCTGCTTGTCAGTAGGAAGATAATGAGGTGAATGGTCATTCCTGCTTCTCAGACACCAAGAATATGAAACTGACTCCCAACCAGAGCTCCAAGAAACTTTTGACAGCAGAAGTAAAGACTCTTAAAAGTACAAATTTTAAGACATAATAGCAACTACTCAAATACTTTTCTTTCTTTTTAGTGTTATTACTTGACAGTGGAATTACGGCGTTTCAGTAACACTTTTATATGTCGGCTTTAAAATAGAACCTCTAATTAGACATTTCTCATAAATATTAACAATTTGTACTTTAAAACAAAACAAGCAATCACTGTTTGAACACTTTTATGTAGACAAAGATCCTCTCCACCACCTACTTTAGTATGATAAATATTTTATATTTTCCAATATGTCAGGAAAATTTGGAAAGATTCTTGGGAAGGGAAAATATATGACTCTCTAGTCCCAAACTTGACTGTCATCACCGTAATTACAACATGAAAATGACATCCCAATTCAGGCTGTTAGATTAGGAAAAACAGTCATCAAACCATGTGATCAAAACCTTTATCTTCAGCCGGCCATGGTGGCGCACACCTGTAAGCCCAGCACTTGGGAGGCAGAGGCAGGCAAATTTCTGAGTTTGAGGCCAGCCTGATCCATAGAGTGAGTTCCAGGACAGCCAGGGCTACACAGAGAAACCCTGTCTCAGGAAAAAAAAAAAAAAGCTTTATCTTCTGCTGAACATGTAGGCCATCTTTCTCATGATATCTTGTCCTGATCGCTTCCTTCTTACATACTAGAATCTCTCTAGCATGCTTACAAAAATCTCATTTTCTCCCTGGGGCCCCATGTAATCCTAAGGAAAACATCGTTTGATCTTTCTTCTTTCCTGTTTTATGATGTGAAGGTTTCTTTCGAGTTATTTAACTGGTAACTGTTAGGGTATGGCTTTGTTTCTACACCTACATTTTACTCATTGTGTTTTGTGCATCCTAAGTGGTGTGCCCATACAGACACATACCCCATCACTCTGTCCTCTTCTTGCTGTCTTTATCCTCATTTCCCTGTCCGTTCCACAATATCAACTGGGCGAGAACAGAAAGTCACTCAGTACTCAGAGACGCACACATCTGAGTTCAGTTCACACCACCATTCTGTATTGTTAGGAACTATTGAAGAGGGCCCAGAGAGACAACTCTTCACCTAAAAGCACGGCTGCTTTTCCAGAGGACTGAAGTTCCATTCTCAGCACCCACAAGGAGACTCTAATTCCAGTTTCAAGGGCTCTGATGCCCTCTTCTGGCTTCCATGGGTATCACATACGCAAGTGATGTACACGCAGGCAAAATACTGAAGAAATGAAGGATCATTGAAACCCCTTTGCACTTAGGTGAATGACTGGTTTGTCTGGCATTTGGTCATCCAGGGTTGTTTGGTTTTTTGTGAAGTTGCAGCAAACAGCTGAGGAATGACTGGTTGAGAAGTAAATTGCAATTAGCTGAATGTGCCCCATGGGTAGATTTTCTGATTTTTGCCACTTGAAGCAATTTTCTAAGACATTAAAAGGGACTTCCGATTAATTTTAATGAAATTCAAGAGCAGTTATGTGGACAGTTTGCATCTTCAGCACTGCATTAAATTTGCAGATGCCAGGGCAGCCTCTAAGAATGGGATGCTTCTTTAACACTGGGGAGCAGAGAGTAAAAATAATCATTTCTCTCTCATTATTTTGTGCTTCTCCATCATTTGGAAATGGCAATAAACAGGAACAATTTCCTGGAATGCCCATTGGGTTAAGTGGATGAGTCACTCCTTAAGAGGCATCCAATTCACAAGGACAAGTGCAGTAGTCAGATGATACTGGACATCAACTCCAAAAGGTGTGAAAGAGAAAAGTTACTCAGGGTCCAGGACTCATTCATTCGTAGCTTCTTGATTCACCAGGTAAGGATGCCACCGTGGTTAAGGAGAGCTGAGATGCCACAACCATAGCAATTGGTGTGTTGTGGCTTCTTTTCTGTGTATTTCTAAGAGAACTTGGTTTTTTGTCCATTTTCCCAGAAGCTCACAGAGTCCATAGAGACTCCAGTGGCTTTGTCCAGCCTTGATTTTACCTATTAAGACGAGTTCAGCAACTCTAGGGTAATTACTACAGGTACTGACTTTTGATTTGGTCTTATCTTTTGGCCTACTCATTTCCTAAGGAGACCGAAACTTAGGTGAGTTTTTTATTTAGGCAGGGTTTCACTGTGTTGGTCTGGATTGCCTGGAATGCCACATGTCGATAATGCTGAGAGCCCCACCTGTCTCTGCCTCCTGTGGTTAAAGAGGCAACCTCCTCCATTTTTTAAGTGGTGTTTTGAATTTGGGTTTATGTAACTAGGCAGCATAACAAGGGGCTAAGGTTTGGTCAACAATAAGATTCTTTCCCCCAGGAGCAATTTAATAAAACTTAATATAAAATTTCCACCTGAATGCAATGTAGGATTCACAACCTCAGAAGTCAGGGGCTGCGAATAAGCATAGACTGTTGGGCAGAAGAGCAGTGGATGGATGGACGAGGACACAGATCTACGTGGTGAGGCAGGAGGCATCTTATAGCCTGAGCAGGGCTTCCAGGCTCAGGACTCTTCCTCAACACCCGCATGTCTCAGGAATTTAATTCCGCTCTGTTCAGGATCCCACGATGTTTTGTTACTACTTCTAGCTACACATGTATGTCTGATCCCCATCACGTTTCTATTTCTCCCAATGCTTTTGTGTGGGAATCATGTAATAATTGCATATGTGCTTGAGCATGCATGAGCATACCACATCCGAGACAGAAGATATGAACACACAAACATATATGGCTATGATCAATTCATAGCCAATAGCACAATTTTAAAGTTAAGTCATCAAAACACAAGAAATACTCTACTTCTATTTTTGAGCTAATTTTTGTAACGTCCTGTGTGAGTCAGGAAATTCTTAAGTCCCCGTAAGTCAGGAAGCCATGTTTAACAGAGTTTGCTTTTCTTAAGAAGGCTGCAAGCATGTGGCTGCTGGCAGTCATATTCTGCATCTCTTTGATTCTCTTGGCTTTTCCATCTCATTTAAAGTGAGAAAAATAAAAGCAGTTTCATAACTCCATTAATGAACTTGGGCTTCCAACCCGGGGGCTAGAGCTGTGTCACATGATCACTTATAAACATAAGCATGCCTAGGAGGGAAAGCACCACAGTGGAAGACAGTTACTCATCTGTTCATGGACTTGGGAATGATTGTTTTCCGTTCACAGGGTTAACCTCATAAGGTAATACGGCCTAATGGGAAACTCTGTCTGAGTTAGGACAATTCTTTTCTTGCTTATCTAGTTCTTAGATCACAATTTCCATGATTCTTTTAAAAAAAAATGGAACTTTTTTTAGTCTTGAAATCCTTCTACCTTGGCCCACTGAGTATCTGGATTGCAGGCATGGGCCATCATCTAAATTTCAAGTAAAAAAAATAAACAAATGAAGGAGAGGAGAAGGAAAAGAAAGGAGGCAACACCATTTACAGAAGGATCTTAGATCATGGCCTTTATTCCCCATTTAAAACAGATGATGGAAGCTGGGCGTGGTGGCCACACCTTTGATCCCAGCACTTGGGAGGCAGAGGCAGGCGGATTTCTGAGTTCGAGGCTAGTCTGGTCTACAGAGTGAGTTCCAGGACAGCCAGGGCTATACAGAGAAACCCTGTCTTGAAAACCCAAAAAAAAAAAAAAAAAAAAAAATTCATTCATTGAAAATAGAATTTTTTTTAATTTAGGTCAGCCTCGATTAGAATATATAGGCATCTAACTAGTGCTAATAAAACGGAGGGAGGCAGAAATGTATCACATGATACTCTGAGTTGGGATAACAGCAGTCACTATCCATTCCCTGTATGCATTCAGCTACGTCGTTCCTGCTTTTCTGGAGTAAAGTTAGGACAGTGAGAAAGGTGGTCCAGCCATATGCCTTCCAAAGTAAGAGATTATTAAGATGACCCAATACTCAATCACTGTTGCCAAATGCATCCTCTGCAGAGTATCAAGAGATGTCATCAAGGTAAGTCTTACATCACTGATGAGTCCATGAGCGAGTGGGGAACATAGATTGTGTGTGTGTGTGTGTGTGTGTGTGTGTGTGTGTGTCTTCTAAAAAAATACTCCCAAAGGGAATTACACATACCCATACCAAAGTAATTTATCTGTTCAATATTTTATCTGCATACATAGAGATGATGGCATTCGCCACCACAGACATGAGAGGGTGCATCAATTGTCAAGAGAGGCAAAGTCTTTGTTCTTGTAGAGGAAGATAACGTTACTCAAGTAAACAAGCAATAAGGACATGTAAAAGAGCAAGAAAAAACAAAAAAAGAATGAAATGAAGGCAGTAAAATCATGGCTGGCATAATGATGGAGATCAAGGAGAAAAATGTAGCTGCGATAGTAAAACCAACTTCAGTCCTTGCAACTTTTTTAGATCTTCCAGCTTTGAAACTGCATCAAGGCTCATTTGAACAAAATCGCAGCCCCTTGTTCTCATCAAATTGACTGTGTCATCTGGATTTCAAGTGTCATTAGACATACATATCTGAAGCCACAAAAATGTCCCCAATGAATGCAGCAAACTCAGGGCTCTTCAGCATCTGCTTCTCCTCATCCCACCTCCTGTACTACACCCCCACAAGCATTCCTGAAACTCAGCAACACTTCAGGTGACCCACCTCGCCTGAAAGCCAGAAGCTCCCAAGGAATTGTGCCTTTCTCTTGTTAGATGCCTGCTTCTAACATATCTGTGCTTCCCTTGTCAGCTTCTCAACTATGACAGAAGCAACCTAATAAGGACAGTGTTTATTTTGGCTCACAGTTCTAGGTTACAGTTTCTCCCAGTGAAGAGCTCACAGCAGCAGGAACTTGAGGGAACTGGCCATAAACTATTCATTCAGGATTAGGAGCCAAAAACAATGATAAGCACCTGTTAGTGGCCAGGTTGCTTTATCAATATTACACAGCCCAGGATTCCCTGCTTAGGGTGTCTGGCCCTACCTGCAATGAACATGGGTCTTTCCATGTCCAAATTACCCGCTACAGTCATGACCAGAGGCCCATTTCCCATGTGATTCTAGGTTCTGTTGACAATTAACTTTAACCATCACAATAGCCTAAATCAAATTACCTACTCAAATTTATACATAAGTATTCATATGATAAATATGTTATTTATAAAATGCTAGATCCTCCATCCTATTAGAGATCTCATATTCAAACTAGTAGTCATAACTGTCTTAACATAACTTCATTCACCCATGTTTTTGAGTAAATATCAATGCACAAAGCTTCAAGACAAAGGGAGTTATTACATCAGCTAAGAAGACAAATAAATGCAAATGAGAATTTGCAAAGTTTTACATCTGACTCTGATACATAGTTTTTGTTTGTTTGTTTGTTCATTTGTTTTAGTTTACAAACCTGATTCAAAGTTGTGATTAAAAAAATATGAATCCTTCCAAGAACACTAGTTTTATTATCAACAAGGGGGAAAATGATTTTTCCCCTTGAGTTACATAAGGCACCCCCCTCTTGAATGAATGAATGAATGAATGAATGAATGAATGAATAAATCAACAACTAAATAGATGAAAATTGAAGGTAGCCAGGCCAAGTGATTTATTTCTGACCTTCTGATTGGTTGTCCAAGAGTTTTAGGTCTGAAAACTTTTCAATTGGGAAAGTTAAGGAAGAAATTCTATATTCTTTCCCAACCGGTAGCTTGCCCAGACCTGCTGGGCATTTGATGAAGTGTCTAACACAGACGTGTCTTGGTGAGTGTTTGCCTGGCATCTTTTTTGATCCTGAAATATATCAATGGCAGTGATCTATAAAAGAATAGAACATTCTACATTCTTCACTTGTGGCAGCCAGCTAATGAGGAACAGACATCAAACCGGAAGCACAAGAAAATAAATCACATTTTCAAAATCTGACTTACTTATAAATTATCTAAAGAACAGTGGTTCAAACACTGCACAGAACTTTCCAGACTTCACACTTTTCTCTGACTCTAAAGCGGTCCTGGGACAAGTAGACTATCCTATCCTCTCACCAGCAGCCTCCTGCACGCACACTTAATAGTGAAGAGCTTGTGACAGGTGGGACTCCTGAGGCAGGGGGAGTCATGAAGGGTTGGAATAGTTCTACCAGGGGTGTTTCCAGGGTCTTTCTTCAGTGATGGAGGCGAGGGCACCCTTCTATCAAAAGCAAAATCTCAATAATACTTTCAGCTGCCAATCAGTTCTTGTGCAAGTTTACGATGTTAGGGTTTGAATGTGAAGTGGTCCCTTCCCACTGTCCTCAGGTGGGGAATACTTAGTCCACGGTTGGTAATGTGTGATGCTGTTTTGGAAGAGTGGAGACGTTTTTGGAAGTGAAGTAAGTAAGTAAACTAGAAGGGAGGGTGTCTTGAGGTTTGAGAGCCTGCCCCCACCTCCTGCCTAATCTCCCTTTTCTGGCTGAGGAAGCAATATGACTGCTAATATCCCTCCCACACCGTGGTGGACTGTAACCCTTCTTAAGTTGTGAATTAAAATAAACTATGTTACTTCATATTGGGGTTTTTGGTTACAGCAGTGAGAAAATAAGTAATACAGGCACTGACCATGTCTTATAAAAGGAATTAAACATATTTATTTGTTTTAAATTGTATGTATGTATGTATGTATGTATGTATGTATATAAAACTTCATAACCAAACAAATTGTAAGTACTTGGCAGACTGTCCTCGTACTGCAGGAGGCCTGGGGATGTAGCTCAATGCCAGAGCACTTGCCTGACACAGACAAAGCCTTGGATTCCTTTCCCAGGGTCGGGAAAGAAAATAATTTATTGCAGGCAGGTCAGCCAGAGAGATAACCTATATTGCAAATATTTGTGATTGTCTGCTAATAAAAATGATGTGCAATTGATTGATGAGCCAGTTGTTTGGCTTTCTGGAGGATGAAATCATACAGACACAGGAAGCCTAAGAACATCCAGGGACACTCATCCACAAGTCACTCATCTGTGAAAAGTTGGAGGCCTTTTACTCTGTATGGCAGCAGCCCACTCAGTATAGACCCCGAGAACAAAGCACAAATGGCCTGAATTGATTATATTTTCTTCCTTTCATCTGAGTGCATGGTCTCCTATAAATACAAGGCTTGTTCTCATTCTTTTTTCAACTTCAATGAACAACAAATAATAATAATAATAATTTCTTCATTTCTAACCACGGCAAATTGAATATGACTTATTTTATGGCTTCCCACAAGACATTGAAAAGCAAGGCGATGGAGCTTTCTTTTCCATGCAATGCAATCAGAGCCATGACCTTGTGTGAACCCCTTTCTACCGCCTCCTTTTATTTCTTATTTTCAATTCACATTTCTCAAGATACCAAGTACCCAGTGAGATGTCTTAAGTATCTCACCTCTTCTCTGAATGGTCCTGAGGATGTAATTTGAAAACTTGAGCTTGATAACAACTTTCTTTGTGTTCTAGCTTCTGCCCTCTTCTCCTTTTATGTCATAGCGACCCAGAAAAATATTTTTCTGCAGTGAGCTATTGTAATATTATTGATAAACAGCCATTCTGCTGATAATCAAAATTGGCTTCTAATAAGCACTGGAGTGTCATCCCAGTCTCTTAGAATGCCAAAATGCTGTCATTTCAGCTTTGGCTCCAAGAAAATTCAATTATAGTCAGTAAGAAAAGTAAATGTTTCCTTTTTAAAAAAATCAGTCTTGCTGTGCTGAGATATTATCAAAAGTTCCTTCATTCTAAATTTTTCTTTTCTATATACCCCATTCTCCTCAGTAACTGGTTTTGTGTTGTCCTCTACAAAAAACCCACTATTCATTCTGTAGCATGTGCAGAGAGGATCTAATTTGCCCTCTCTGGACAAATTCTGTTCTTGTGAACAATAGCATCCAATTCTCTGAGCACACAGCCAGCACCTCCTGGAATCAATGACTCCTTGCATGCTCCAGCTTTCCATCTCCAGCTCTCTCCACTTCCTTTTTTGATGATACCACTCTTTAGAAACTGCTTCACATTTTTATGGCTTAAGTTGTATCTTAAACCGATTCAAATGTTAACATCTATGTGTAGTTCTCAATCAAGTGTTTCAACTCGAATCTCACCAGTGAATGCCATACCGCATTGCAGTAGCCTGCTGGATGTCTTTAACTAGATTTCTTTTAGCTCCTTAGCCTCAGCAGTCCCAGAATGAAACAGGTATTTGCTTTCTGAATTAAGATCTCTCCCAGTCTGACCCTTTCATCTCAATCCCTGGGTACCAACCTGAACTTCATATTTTACTCTCTTCCCGACTTACCTCACACAATCAGCTGCTCATTCCTTTCCTGCCTTTCCATTTTGCAACAGCAGAACTCCATACCAGTCCCTGACAGTGTGGCTCCTTATCTTAGATCTTTATCGTTGGTCGTGATAGCCTAAAGCATTTGCTTACTGTCTTAGTTAGGGTTTTACTGCTGTGAACAGACACCATGACCAAGGCAAGTTTTATTAAAAAACAACATTTAATTGGGGCTGGCTTACAGGTTCAGAGGCTCAGTCCATTATCATCAAGGTGGGAGCATGGCAGCATTCAGGCTGTCATGGTGCAGGCAGAGCTGCTAGTGGAAGACTGACTAACAGGCAACTAGGGTGAGGATCGTATGCACACACCCACAGTGACACACCTACTCCAACCAGGTCACATCTATTCCAACAAGGCCACACCTCCAAATGGTGCCACTCCCTGGTCCAAGAATATACAAACCATCACACTCACCCCCTGCCTCTTCTCCCACCATTCATTTTTGTAGCTTGTTCCCAACAGCCTCTATTACTCTAATCCATAGAAACCTTCTCACAGTTGCCTCAAGAATCCAATCTACGAGTGACAACTCAGAACACCTATCATCTCACTCAGAGCTAGATTCGCTCTTCCTTGCTTCCTCTCCAAGGAGATTGTTCAATGATTGTCCCAGATGAACTTTTTAGAAAGATACAGATCAGACCACGTTTGGATGCATAAACATTTAGATGATCTCTGTTGCTATCCTTTTCCATAGCAGCAGAGAATAAGAGGAGTAAACAGGGTTGTGTGGGGTGGGGTTGTGTGGTGAGCTTCCCCTCAAAATAACTTTCGAAATTGAGATGACTGCTAAGTTGTCCTGGGCTGTGGGAGAGAGGAGTCTGAATGGTCCCATTTTGAGCCATCCTCAGATGCAACTGGCATTGAGGAGGGCACTTTCCTTTGGCAGAGAAAGCCATCAAAGTGGCCAGCAGCAACTGATGCCCATCTTCCCGTGACACTCCCAGAAGATGAATAAACAAACAAACAAACCCCAGAAGTAAACCTGAGAAGTATTTCATGATGTCAGCTGATTGGTCTCACCCCCATGGCTTCTTGAGGGCAGTATTTGTACTATGTGGCAGACTGTGCTACAGTTTAAGTGTGACCCCCAGAAGTCTATGTATTGAGAACCTTAGTTCTTATGTGTGTTAGTGTTGGGAAGTGGGGACAAGTAAGGGTTTCTTTGGCCATGGAGGTTGAACCCTCAGGCTTGGGTTAGTATCTTTTTTGGGGTGTCAGGGTCAGTTCTCACTCTTGCAGTACTGGATCAGTGGCCAGTAGGGTGGATTGTTGTAAAGCATGTTCCACCCTCTTGTTTCGATTTTGTCATGCATGCCTTTTGCCCTTCCACTGTCAACTATGTGTTGAAGCAGCATGAGGCTCTCAACACATAGATCTAGATGTGGTCATCTGATCTTTGACCTCCCAGCCTCCAAACCCGTGTGTAAAATAAACACCTCTCCATTATAATTTAGGCTCGGATGTTTTGTTACAGCCTTAGAAAATGTCCCAAAGCAAATTCCTGCCTCTCTCTCTCTCAGAACCTCTTTCTAATTTCTTATAGTAGTATCACCATGTTATACTGCCAGGCTTTCTTGGCAAGTAGGTATGCCAGTGATAGAAAGTGGCATACACAAAAGTCAAGATGGTATGTTAGAAACCTGCCTTCCAAATTTCTTTCTTTCCCTCCTGCATCCTGGAAGACCATCAGTGGTAGGACCTGGACATGGCGCTAGTTCACTTGGAGGAGAGCTGGCATTCATGACTGCACAGCAAGAACATGGAAGAACTATGGGTCATCAGCCCACCTCTAGATGACTATGTAAGAAAGGAAAACTTCTCTTGTGTTTGAGTCCCTGGTACCTTGGTCACAGTTACTTCTGCTGAACTTATACATGACTTGAATATCCAGATGGAGATACTGAACACTGAAATTCTATCCCAGCTCCTCCGCGTACACATTTCCACCACTTATTCAGATCTTGTTGAAATGTGCTCTCCTCATGGGGGTGTACTGACCAATGGGTTTCCCAGATTTCCTCTAGCAGGAAACTGGATCCTTCTCTGTTGACTGCCCATGGTTATTAATCTGTACTTTACTTACTGAATAGAATATTTTCATTATGAATGAAATTCTTTCCCCTTTCTTAACTTTTCTACCAAATTATAATATCCCACAGGGAAGAGTCTCATCCTTGTTCTGACCCATCGTGTCCTGTAGGATTTCTTTTATTGAGTAGATATTTGCATTATATGTTACATCGGTGATGTTCCTAACTACAGGGTTCGGAATTGTCATTCTTCTATTTTCCCATCATAAGTTTTACAAGAGGAAACTGTTTAACTCATCATACACAATAAGTAGGCATATTTCATCTTTTCTTCGTGAAAACATCTATCCCTTTCAAGTAAGTACTCATGGAATGTGCTTGCAACCTTCCCTTGGGAAGGCCTTGCTAGCCACCCTGGCTCCACACCTGTTTGCTTCAGTTTTAAGAAAAGGGTTAAAAATTCCTATTTGGACAGTGAAGTATTTCAAAAAACAGATCCCCCTCAGAGTAGACACTCTCTCCTTGTCCTACTGGTTGACAGACAATAGTACCAGCAGCATCCAGATTTTATCTGGCAAATGATTCTATCCTAGGGGTTGGGGGGAGGGTGTCTGCTGCCCTGTTTGCTCACTTTCTTGTGTCATATTCCTATAGTCTATAGTCTCCTGGGCCCAGGAAGGGACTCAGAGTATGAATCCCCATATTGTGATTCTGGCTCTGGCCTTGCTAGAATGGTCATTTCAAGGAAGGTGCTTGGAATCTGCAACTTTGAGCTTTATTCTCTACACAGATGACCCAGGGTATGGAATCTGGGGCCTGAAATACCTGGGCTCTCATCCATGCCCTGCTACTGACTTAAGCTCTTGCATTGTCTGTGTAGACTAAGTAGCTCTGCATGGATCAAAAGTGATGTCATGAAGGTGCTTGATAAAAGGGAGGCATTAGCTTAATGGGTGGAGGTTCAGGAAGGTTGTCTTGTTCCCAGACCCTGATCTATCCATATGCACATAAGAGTGAGCACACACACACATGCACACACATGCACACGAACGCATGTATCCGTGGGGTGGGGGTGGAAAGTGAAACTCCCTGAGAAAATATTTGTCCATTTTTGGAGACTTCTCCTGGGATTGTGAGGTACAGTGGCAGAAGCAAGAGAATGAAAGGCAAGGTGGAAACATGAAAGGTTTCAGTAAGATTAGAGTATTGTGATTTTTAACTTTCTTCTTTCAGATTTTACTTGTTTTCCAAATCAAAACTTTCTACATGTGCTTTTTTATATTTAATAAGGAAATAAATTGCTTTAAACAACTACAAGTTTTCCCTTCCTGTCGGGTTTTGAGAGTTTTGCATCTCTTGGGTCAAGTAAACTTTCCTTATTTCACTGATGTAGAAAACAAGGGGGCCCAGGGTTAACAAGGTCAACAGACACATCCCTATATCAAGAGGCATTGAAAGTCAGCAATAGCAAGAAAGACTTTATCAAAGGGGATCTAGTTGGGTACTGGAGGATATACTGTATAACAGACATGCATAATCAACCTCTGATACAGTGGCTATAGATGTAGCTCAGGGTTCTTCACCTGGTACCCTGTCCCCAAGACTGGAAGCAAGGCCAGATTTGCATACTCACAGGACAACTAACTACAAAAGGCCACACATGGACATGCTATTTTAAGATTACTTGTTTTCTAAGGACCAGCAGGCTATGTGAAGACCATTCCATCTGGACCATCTTGATTCACACAGATTGTGTGTGTGTGTGTGTGTGTGTGTATACATAAATGCATATATACATATATGTATATATATACACATATGTATATGAGTGAGTTTTTATATATGTGAATGAATGTATATAAATATATACATGACTGAACTTCACTACTACAGGAAGGAGTTATTGAATAATCTGGGTTCTAGCTGTGCTAAGAAAATGAATGGAAAGGACAATAGGAGGCTCATTTTCCACTGAGTGACAATTGGCTGCATCTGAAATTAGCTGGTTTCTTCACTGCAAGGTGCTTGCTCTCCAGCACGGCTCAATCACCCCCATCGGTTTGGGGGTTTTGGTTCCCCTCGGTTCAGGGTTGGTAACCGAGTCTCCTGTAAACCTCAAGCTCTGTGATCCTTGCAGTATAACACTTCATGTACATAGAAAGAGCACTTAACACTGCTGCGTGTCCATGTCTAAATGGAGGTGTGTGCATTCACCACTTCTATGAGTTAGTGATCTTATGCAGTGATCTTACCTTTTCGCTGGGATAACAGAGGACTTCCTGCTGTGACCTACAATCCATGCGGCTTTTTTTTCTGTCTTCATCTGAAGACCAAGAACTGAAGAGGCAACTTTGCTCCAGGCTCATTTACCCCCTGAAGGCCAGAAGCTATTTAAAATACCAGAGACCTCTGAAGAACTCTCTGTCATTCAAGATGCGGAGATGTTTGTTTGTTTAGTTGGTTTTATTTTGTCAGTTTTGAAGGACTGCTTTATCATGTCAATCATGGCTTTCAATGATAAGAATATCATTGAAATATCTTTCACTTAAAAGATATTTCTCTACAAGTGGACTCAGGTGTCCTTATAGCTACACCACATCATATATGTATATACACAACCATCTGGAAAGAGGCTGCCCCCAGATCCTAGAACAGCTATTCTGTACGACAAGGGACCATGGTATTGCCTTTGTTTTCAGGAGTCACATGTGTGCCTACAGACTTGTTATAGGCAAGGAGCCAGACCTGCTAATATGTTTCTTTAAAGGTTAAGGAAGGGTAATCTTCCCTCCAAGGCATAACAGAGAGACAAGTCCTAATTTTCATTGGCGGAAAGTATGGCTGCCCTTAGAAAATGATGTTGACCTTTTATTAACAGGAAGACTTACTAAATGGTGCTTTAACCGTTTGTGATTCTTCTCCACCCCCTTCATTCCTGATTGAGCTTAGCCAGAATCTTTATGGGAAGAAAAAATGCTGCCAGGTTCACAGGTCAGGCCCAGCGGTTGTCTTTGTTGTTACTGATCGTCCCAAGCAGAGTAGGGAGGTTCATGACGAGTACCTTAGTGAGAAACTATTCGAAAATATAAAGTTCTAACAGTGGCAAAAGAAGACACCCAGGAATTTATGGGAGAACTTTCCCACTAAAATGTTGTTGACTGTAACATCATGGGAACAACCTTTTGCTCAAATACCACCTCCTTTTTGAAACCCTTCAAGTCCCAAAGAGCAGGAACAAAGCCTGCCTCCTCTCTTCCCCTGGTGAATGAATTATGTCCCATTAGGTCACATTTTGTTTACGAAATAGAGAGTCATCCTTGTGTATGTAGGCTCCGAAGCAGTACTAAACTCTTGATATGCTGCCTCAAAAACAGTATAACCTAAAGGGCAGCAGATCAGAAAATTCAGATCATTCGACCAGGTATGGTGGCATACCCCTTTAAAACCAGCGCTCTGGTGGCAGAGGCGACAGATCTCTGTGAGTTCGAGGCCAGTCTGGTCTACAGCGCTACTTCCATCCAGGACAGCCAGGGCTAGACAGAGAAGAAGCCTTGTCTTGAAAAGAAAGATTGCTTGAGATCATTCCTTTAAAGTCAACTATAAATGGCACCGTGTGCTTACTTTCTTAAGTATGCTATTTGTGCTATTTAAGTGTTTCTGCATTTCCTTTATTACATGAAATTACACAGTAACAAAAGAATTACAGAAAAATGGATGTAAAATTTGAGGAGATTATTCAGACTTGGTAGCACAGGCTCCTTTAGGGGAACTTTAAGATGACTAAGGCAAGATGAGAGACAGTTAGACTTGACGATCAAGCCGGTGAGGTCATGAGCTCAGCAGCTCACAGGTTCATTACCGAGTCTGGAAAGTTCCCTGCAGGAAATGAAGAAGGCTGCAAGACTTTCGTGATGACAGCAGTGTAGACAGCACCTATGTGTGTCTGTCTGTGCTGTGTCTCACCGATAACTGAGGCATGGCCGTAGGGTGCAGGGAAGAGATAGTAAAGATGTTTCACCATGAGGAATATAAATGGTTGGTTAATTTTATATGAGCTACCAGGGTCCCTTACTTTAAATGCTTTTGATGTAATGTACATAACCAGATGATGCTGCTGTCTCCTCCTCCTTTCATCTCCTCTCTCCTTCTCCTTCCTCATGTGTGCAAGCACACACTTTCATTGTTAATTTGGTACCAAGTCAAAGTATGGATGTTACTGCTAACCAGCCACTCTTTAAACTCAGGGACAAACACTAAAAACTCAAAATAAAATCAACAGTGGTATGATGCTTGTCCTGTTTGTTTTGTGTTTGGCTTTCTGTTTCATATGGGGCAAAGAACTCCCAATGACTCTAATAAAACTGAGCCCTAATCCAGAACATGTTTACCATTAACCAGAGAGTTTATTTTGCTCCATTGGCTGCTTCAATTTGTAGTGAACCTTTGATTGTGACTGCCAAAACCCAGACAATAACAGGCACATAGCCACTTAACCAATAATGCAAGAAAACACAGAAACAAGAGTTAAGAAAAACCAATCAGAGCACAAAACTACAACATCCTACATTAATAAAACTTTTAATGCACAGTCAACTAAAAGATGCGTGTAAGGATGACAGAATCTCCGTTCACAGGCAGCCAATAGGATTGGAAGTTAACTTCAAACAAAAGTTCAGGTTGTGCATTGAAAATTTACAAACCATTGAAGTTGAAGGGAACAAAAGAAAAATAACAATGGAAGCATCAATGACCATAAATGTGATGGGATGATTAAAGAAAAAATTCAAGTATTGTAAAGTTCTTCAGACATGTCTTGGAAGTTTGTGCATTTCCCATCTTTGCATAGTAAAAAAAAAAAAAAAAAAAGAAGAAGAAGAAGAAAAGGAAAAAAAAGAAGAAAAAGAAAAAAAAAGAAAAAAGAAAAAGAAAACACATCACTTGGCAAAACTCCATAGCTCTATGTGATTCATGTTTCAAACATGCACCTATGTGTACTGCTCACTTTGCTGGTAGAAGCAGCTCTAATTCAGTGGGCTCATGCACTATCCCGGGTGAACAATGAAGTCAGCGCACGCCTCCTCATCCAGGTGTCATTAATTATTGCAGTAAAAGTATAGCAGGTGAGATAACTCGGTCATCACTGGACACTCTTGTTGGGTAATGTTGAACAATGGGAGGCTTGTGCTTTGAATTCAAATTAATAAGAAGGAATACTCACACTCCAAAATAAGCAAATGGATGGCATGTGCAAGAGAAAATGCAGCATGGAGTCTGAAACTACATAACCTAACACCACTGAAAATGATTCTGACCCATTTCGTACAGTACGATTGCACTACCCTCATGTCCGTACACACATAGCCCAATGCTTGTGTATTTTACATACACAAGCATAATTTAACATTGGAGCGTAGGTTTGTTTACCTATGAAACTGTCAGTGTAACAAAAAGTTACACTGACATTTGTCATATGTACATAATATTTGGGGACCACTGTGGTCTGATTTAAAACATAACATCGCACATTTACAATGTTGTTTGTGAAATGTTCAAAAGTTAACCATAAAGATCTGGTTTGTAACTGACGTGGTCGTATGTCGGATCAAGTCACCACGGTGCCTCAGAAATTGTAACGAAATGAGTATGGTGAGGTTGGCAGCTGCTTGGTATCTCATAGTGAAGTGGACCCCGAAACATTGCAACGACAGGAAGAGATACCAAGTTATCTGAATTTCCTCTGACCTTCCTCCAAGCTGAGCCCATGCCATTCAGTAAAGGGGTACAGCCTGTGTCTTATGGAACCAGGAATAAGGCCAGTAAGCCTTATAGATAGCGCTGTTATTACTATATAAACAAACAGCAAATTCAAGCGAAAGACTGCATACCTGCATAGCACCTGTTTCTCAGAAAGCCATCCGAAGGTTAAGATGTTGTTATGGTTTGGGGTAGTATATAGCAATCAAGGTTTCTGCTCTGTGAGGGTGAAAAGCCAACACTTAAAGATATCTTTGGGGGAGGAGGGAAAGTCCAGTTTCATGCAGTCTATTTTTAGGAAATCCTCCTCCCTTCTAGTCAAGGAATATGTTGTAAAACTTAAGACATGAGTCTTGCTGGAGAGGGCCTTAGAGCTAAATGTAAAAAGTAACTCAGTGCCGGGAAGAAATGCATAGTTTATCTGGATGTCTTCTTGGTAAAAATGGGCCAGTGGAGAAGTAGGGGCTCTCTGGCGGGTCTGAGTTCTTGATGGGTGTTCACTGTACACCTGCATGTCCGAAACAAACCTGAGAGAATTTCCTCAGTAGCCTGTTCCCTTAGGATTGCATTGGAAGCTCTCCTGGCAATACTTAAAGAAGGAATGGGGGAAGATGAGGGAAACTCAGACAGTCCTGGGATCTCCCCAGCTACCTGGAGGAAAAAGAAGGGTGTGGATTCATACACAGTGGAATCCCATCGCAACCCAGAGTCTCAGCAAAACACTGAGCAGGGTGAGTTCCTGGAATCACCATTCAGAATGACAACCTGAAATGAGCAGAAATGACCAGCTGTGCTGCCTCGCCACACTGGGGCTCTGTCACACAGGCTACTTCCCGAGGCAGTTAGATGAAGTATAAATGAAATTTATACATATAAAAAAAATACATTTGAATATGAACAGAATGGAAAGCTTAACTTTTTCCAAGCTTCCAGCATTTGAAAGTTATTAATTTTTTTATTTAAGGCTTTAAGTTTCTCCTCCTTTCACATTTACGACAGGGAAAGAGAGCTGTCGAAACCAGAAACTAAAACAATGAGCTTGGCACTTTTGTGATTAATTTGAGAAGGGTCTGTTTTCCTACAGTATATACATGTGCTTATGATGACATCAAAAGTGTTAGGTCCATCAGTACATATACACTCACATTTACATAATCTTTTGTGTTCTTGTTATGGGTTATTTTCTGTGTCCCCCCCCCCCTTTTAATATTTGGTTTCAAACATACTAGATTTGTGCCCAAACTCCCTGCATCTGTGGCTACTTCTGTCTTGTTAAGCAAGCTCAACAATTGGTGGACATGTTAAAAGAGAGGACAGAGACAAAGGAGGAAAGAAAATGACAGAAAAGAAAGAAAAATAAGATGTGGAGCAAGCAACAAACTCAAGTATAGACAGAATCTTCGCACGGAAAACATTTCCATACAGACAAGCAAAATGGCATATTGAAATCTTGTTTCCATATCTACACTTAGAAAAGAACTGTACAATAGCATTGCTCAAGTTCCAGCTCCCATTGCCAGAGGATGCTTGGTCCAGGAGAGAAATGATGGGTACAGCGGATCAACAAGAACACAGTCCAGATGAGTGCTGCCATGGGCGTGTTTAGAGTGGGCCAGGGGCACGTAGGGAAAGGGTTGGCCAGGGCAGAGGTGGAGGGGGGGTGGTGGAGGATGGAAAGGCATTAATCCAGACCCAGGTAGCGTTTGTGTGGTCATCTGTCATCTTCCCCTCGGGATTTCCACTGTAGGATTTGCTGAAGGTTGGCTTGCTAGCTTGTTGTTATATATGCCATGCAGTTTTTACCCTTTCCAAAATTGGATCTTCATGCCACTGGAGTTTGTCCTTGATAGTAAAAGGAAAAAAAATCATGCCAAATCATTTAGAAAATATTAAGTGCCAGCAGGCTGGGGGGCAGGGTCATTTGCTATTTGTTCTTTTATTGCACTTGTTGCTACTCCCTTCTCCTTTAGTTAAAAAGAAAAAAAAGGATTCTGAAGTTGTTGTTGTTTTTTTTAATGACATGGTCTTTAACCCCTCCCCGTTATTGACAGGTGATGGGGGGGGGGTTACTTGAAGTTATTTCCAAAAGGGACCTTTGTCTTGTACCCCATCCCAATTCTCAGATCTGAGGCTCTGTAGTCATTACCACCCAAGGGTCTTCTTTACAGACTTAAGAGTTCCGGCAGCATGGCTGAAAACATGTCATTCCCAGAACCCAACAGTGCAAGGTGGCATTCCTCCAGTGCAGACGATTCAGATGGGGCCTTGCTGAGTGGGATCGAATCTCCTCTTCTTGACGTTTCTTCCAGAGTACGTCAAAGAAGATGCAGAAAGAGGAAAAGAGAAGCCACAATATTAATCAGATGACAGTGAGAGACAAATGATGACAACAACAATGGTGCGTGTCCCAGAGCAGAGTAATCCACTCACACAGAGGCAGTCTCCAAGTAATCAGAAACAAAGAAAAGCTAATGTTTTGGAACATGTTTGCATTTCCCCATTGAGACTACACACTTTGGGGAACACTAGGGGAAACTTCAGATTGTTCATTTTCAACCACAAATTGGTCTAATTTCAGAAGCAAAAACCATTGCTAATTCACCAGATGAAAAGTACTACAGCATAGTAGTTTTCACCTATGAGAACTAGGAAGAACTTGGAAGGTCTTGTAGCTGTTCCCTCCAAACCCCCAGAGCTCTGTAGCAACAGAGCTCACCAAATCCTTGCTCTGCCTGGCTATTTCTGCCTTGGGTGTGTGAGGTCTTACTCCACTAAGGAACAGGCACTTCTCATGGTGGAAAGTTGGCAGACAGAGTGCACAGGGAGGTGGTACACTCAGGAGAATGGACACAGGGCCAGGTTAGCCAAGCAAATGCAGCAGTTTAGCTCTGTGGAGAGAAGCAGGTTCAAGTGCCTCACTCAGTGTCCAGTCTCCTAAAAAGTGATTCCTGGGCTTGAAGAGAAAGAAAAAAAGAATAGCAAGACACAACACAGCAACAATGTGAGTTGGTTGTAACCTCCCATGGTCTGGCTTCATGTGGGGCATCAAGCAAGGGGCTCATGCATTAGTCTGCATACTGGCGGGCACAACTCCACAGCCACCAAGGCATCATGCAAAACTGGAGGCTGGGAAGCCCTTGCTCTCTCATTCCCCTGCCCACTTACTCAGGGCCAGCTGAATACCTTCACTGGCCCTAGGTACCAAAATATTATGACAGATTCCTCCACCCCCACCCCCACATGTCCTTCAAAACAGAAACACTACCAAAGCTTAAAATCCATAGGAAAATATCCTGCAAAGTTCCTACTTTCCCAGAAGACCCACTTTGATGCTTCTTTCTTTCTTTTCTTTCTTTCTTTCTTTCTTTCTTTCTTTCTTCCTTTCTTTTTTTTTAAATACCAAGCATGAATATCTTCAACATAAACTTCCCTTTTCTTAAGTCTCCATTGAAACATCTTCACAAAAGTCTGGACATGTGGTGGCTTGGCCTAGTGACTTAATTCAATGCAGCAAACACCTTTGCCTTAGAGTTGCTGACTTACTGCCAAGTCCTCTGAAGTCAACAATGGTTTTGAGAGCAGGCATTGCTGACTCTACTTACCTATGGGTAAGACTGAATGGGACATCCCCATGATGTGGCTGTCACCAAATGAACTTACTGGGGTTGCTCAGGACCTGCATCTCCCATCAAAGTTCATGCTCTCTGAGAAGATGTCTAAGAGTGAAGACTTGGGGGAGAGAAACACCTACTGCCTAACCTTGAGGACCAGGGACCCTATCTAAGCCAGATGTGCATATTACTGCAATTCAAGTGAAATATAAAACAAATGTCCTCAATTAATATAAATGCTGAGGACAGAACAAACCCACTGAGCAGGACAAGAGCACATTAGCCATATTTAAATTCTTTCATTCAAACACAGGGTATGCCCAAAGACAGAACAGCCAAGTAGCATGTTTGTAAAGAGAGATCTAAAATTCTACTTCAGCCGGGCACCCAGGAAACTCCAGTGTCCAAAGGTGTGTGTTCCTCTCCAAAGTCAAATTTGAAGCTTAGACTGAGCTGTTCTCATCAAACAACATTCTAAAGGATTACTAACTTCTTTGGTCAGACAAAGAAGTCGTTACCCCATAGAACCACCCATTTTGTGAACAGTACTGACAGAGGACTGGAGGACATTTTCTCTTCCACTAAAGTCCCAGCAGTGAAGAAAGCAATCTGAAGTCCAGGGGAGAGGGAACCCAGAGATGAGTGGAGAGGGATAACTCTGCAAGGTTTCTGTGATGTTCCCTCTTAGGTAAGCCATACATCCACTGTGGGTCACTGTACATTGAGCACTGTCTGTCCTGAATTTTCTATATGAACATAAGACTCTTTGTTTAGTTTTAAGGTGAAAATAAAACCTACATTGGACAGGTCCTTGCTGGCTTCCTTCCCAAGCCATGTCATCTGAATGCCCTCTGCTTACTGGATGAAGGCAACTTTGTTAGCACAACCAGAATGGCATTCTGTATCATTGTAAAATATCAGTGCAATCCATTAGCCTCATAATGACACTGTTTTTAAACAATGTTTGATACCTATAGGAAATCTAAACTTTTGCCTATACTGCATGTATTATATACATACACATCAGTAAAGATCTCCAGGTAACAATAGCTTTCATGGGCCTTCTAATAAAGATGTAGAGCTACCTACTATTGTCACCCTTAAAAATTATGTGTATGAATGTTTTGCCTATCCCCTGGAACTAGAGTTTTAAACAGTTGCAAGCCACCATGTGGGTGCTAGGAACCAAATCCCAGTCCTTTGAAGGATAACAACTGCTTTTAACTACAGAGCCATCTCTAGTCACCTACTGTCTCTCATCTTAGTCCCCATGCCCATAACCAGCACACACACACACACACCAAGCCTCTAGGCCACCTTAGATTGAGTTTATGTCCTCGGAAGTTTGAGTCAAGGAAACACATGTGTCTTCCTGATCAGCCTGGCATCATGATGATGTATGGAGAAGAAAGTGTCTAGCCCAAGAGTCTTGGACAGTAAGGTAATGTGGCTCCTTAATCTGCACTGGAATATGACACAGAAATTAGAAAGGAAAGCAACCACTTGGTTACCATTCTCGGACAGAAACGGGTTAAAATTGATTTCACGGCATCCTAACTTTGAGAAAATCAAAAATACTTTCCCTCCCCACCAAGATTCAGTTATTTTTCTGGCCAGAGTCCTTTGGCTGTCATTTTAGAGGAGTACCAACTGTAACAGTCTTTTCTTTAGAGAAGAAATGGAACAGAATGGAACCCAGGTTAACCGCCAATGGCTCAGAGCTAAGGGAGGGTGCTCATGCCAATGACTTCTCAGTAGGACAGCCACCTGTGAGAACTGCAGGCTATTAGAGAACATTCTATCAAGAACTGCCATGAGAGGTTACTATGGTCTCTGCTGGCAGGGGTAGAAACTCACTTTGCCATGGGAACTCGTGGAGACCAGATGGAATATTGGGGGATTCCAATGATTAACACATTGTAATATGGTGGAACACTCCACACTCAGCCCGGCATCAATGTTGTGGTAAGGGCTGTCAGAAAACTACCTGATTGGCACCTTTATTTCATCTTCTTGCCACCATCATTGCTATCACTTGTTAGCAATAAATACTGTGTGCACTCATCTAGCTCACATCTAAATTCTTGTATTCATATTTAGGAGGTTGTACTGGCTAGTGTTTCTGTCAACTTAACATCAGAAAGGAGGGAGCCTTGATTGAGAAAATGCCTCCCTATGATGAAGTTGTAGGCAAGCCTATAGAGAAATCTTAACTAAGGCTTGATAGAGGAAGGCCCAGTCCATTGTGGGACCACCTGGGCTGGTGGTCCTGGGTTCTATAAGAAAGCAAGCTGAGCAAGCCACGAGGAGCAAGCCAGTAAGCAGCACCCCTCCATGGTCTCTGCATCAGCTCCTGCCTCCAGGTTCCTTCCCTGCTTGAGTTCCTATCCTAGCTTCCTTCAATGACAAACCATAATATAGAATTGTAAGCCAAATGAACCCTTTCTTCCCTAAGTTGTGCTTTGGTCATGGTGTTTTATCACAGCAACAGTAACTACCAAAGACAGGTGTGTTGCCTAAACAGTTTTCATGAAAGTAGTAATAGCGACCCTGTTTTTAATGCATATGCAAAATGCTCATCCCCGTTTCCTTAACCTTTCAGGAAGACACTATTAAAACAATGTTCCGATGTCCGGTAAAAACAGTAACTCTGGTAGTTTGAGCACCAGTGTTATTCGGCCTGAATGAGGAACCTCCATGAGTCAACCGTGCATAACAGAGGTTAGTGGTCCCCTCGTCACAGCTGACAACTTCATTCTGTAGGTGAAGAGGAAAAGCATGTGGCAAAAACAAACAAACAAACAAAAACCAACGCAGATGATGTTCCATGAGACACCTTAGAATTAAGCACAAGATGCTCAACACCTGGAAATGAACATCTGCTCAGTCATCCCGTCGGGCCTCAGACTTCTAGAACACGGAGTCTAGCCTTACCTAATGTTACTAGGTTTTACATTATTCAATATAACAGAATACACGGGTGCCATGGTGAGAATTCCACCAAAGAGTATTTTTTTTTTTAATTTTCCTTTTTGGGAATTCTACAACTTTGCATATGGAAATCTTGTGCATGTTAACCAAATGCTTCAGGCTCAGCTATTTGACTAAAAGGAAGCAACCTTAATTAATGTTATTTTTAGATCACAATAATTTTCATACATTAGCATAACCTTACTACATGGAAAGTGCACCCACTCACACATATCCACATGTTCTCCCAAAGTAATACCTTTTAGCACCTACTTCAGAAGAAGAGTGCTCTCGGGGAAAGAATCAGAAAGGCAATGTCAGCATAGTGGTGTTTCTTGCTTGTATTTGTATAGCTGTGCCGGTCAAGGATGGTTAGGACCCTCTTCCTCATCTAAATTACTCAGCATGTCGCATCTAAAGGACGGTGACACTAAAGAAGGCCCCCATCAGTTGTACCTGTTCCTTTCATCTCAAGTTTCCAGCTCTCAAGGGCTGCAGGCATCTTTCACACTCTACTTCTGGGAATAGTGCCTCAGTTTCAGGAAGGATTCCCAATAGTGCTGTCTAAAAACCATCTTTTTTACAACTATTTCCAATTGCTGCTTCTAAGGGAAACTGGTTTTATTTACACTGAATTCAGTGAAGCTCTGAAGGACAACCAACCCAGTACTTCCAAATTATCTCTAATTGTCTTCAAAACTGTCCAAGTGGAGGGGAAACGAGTGTTTTTCCCCGAGTGCAGATAGCCCTCCATTTCAAGGCAGGAGTAACAGTTCACAGCTTGATGCAAACCACCAGCTCTTATTAAGATCTAAAAGCAAACAGTGTGACAACAATGTATGTGCAGCACGGAGCACAACCGCGTATCTCAATTCCAACTCCAGAAGTCACACAAAGGGGCAGTTAATCATTGGAGGAGCATTCCTGGCCTGCCACCCTCAAGGCGTGAAAATATTTCCTGCATGGTATTGTGTAGTATTGTGCCTTTCTACCTTTTACCAAAAAGGAAATATTACAGGGACAGGAAATAAGAAGGGGCTTTAACTGAGCTCATCCAGAAGCGTCCCTATGTCACAGTCCCCACACACAGTCAGCAGAGCTGGGTTTGAACCTCTGTATCCACCCCTCACCTCATGCCCTGATCTTCTGACGACTGGACATCTCTCAGATGTGAATCATCTGCACAGACTCTAATCCACTTAGCCACACAGTAATAAAGGCTTCTCCCGCAACATGCAGTTCAAGCTGAGAGCTAGCCAGGCTGCTGCTTCGAGGTCCTGCTACAGAACAGTGTGCTCTCACAGAGAACAAAGAAATGGTACATCTGCCATCGCATGGCCTTGCATGGCAATGACGCACAGGAGACAGTTTCTTGGGTCTTTGAGATGAACATGTCTTAATGCTAAGATGCTCCGTGCCATAGAGTGAACCAGATTTCTTTTTCTGGAAGCACATTTAGTTTAGTTTTTTTTTTTTTTTAAAGGAAGCATTATAAATAGAGTACAGACTTTCTATAATATAGGGTGACTTTTTCACAGTAGTGGGACACTAAGAAAAGTTTTCCAGATTGAGGAAAACCCAAACAAAAACACATGGCTTCTGAGCTGGTCCTTATGTGCTGGACAACACCTTATTCAAATGAGGGGAAATCCAAATACCAGGCCCTCGTCAGTTTGTGTGTTTCTGCAAGCATGTGGATGTCAACATTGCTATTTCACTAAACAAGTCCAACTTTATAGGCATCTGTGTAGAAAACAAGCACCATTCGATACACGTTTCCAATTAGAAGCTTTTCAAATGCTACGGGCTTACTCATTAAATTCTAACACCATAACAAATTAGCAGAAAATGTTGATTTATTTAGATTATATCTTGGTATTTTTTTCTTTCACAGTCAGCTTTTAATGATAACATTTTAACTGGCTTTAATGAAGGCCACTACACAGTTTGTTTAAGACAAAGCTTCCTCCACTGAGTGGCTGGATGAAAGCGAAGTGGGGGGCTCTGGTGTGACTGCAGGCTTCATTTCCCACTTAAATTCATCCCCATTAATCTGGATGAAACTTACTTAATCTATGAAAGAGACTACATGCAGAGGAAGGCTTATCTACAAATATTAAAAATCAAATAACCAGGGCTCAAAATGCTTGAAAGTGATTCTCTAATGAATCAGAGGTACAAAATATCCAAACTAGATAAATGGGGTTTTAAAACTTACAACATAGTAGGGTTTATCTGCAACTATCCAGTATGGTCTGCTCTAGCAATCTTGAGTATCAATATGCAATCCAAAATAAAAGTCATTATGAAAGCACGGCAGGCCAGTCAGTTATACCAAGGTTACAGTAAATGCCACAAAGCCATTGCTTTCAATTAAAATATATTTAAGTGAAAAAATGAAGGTTTTTCAAATCACAAGGTTACACGTAAGAAACAATGGTTGTGTGCTGACTGAGGGTACAGAAAACCCCAATGGACTATAAGCCAGTGTTTAGCAGAAACAACTATGAATTCAAGTGTATTTATTTCCAACATGTTTGCTTGGTCATCTAAGTGCAAAGGAGAGCACTGCAGGAGGCTGCTCCCACAGGGCAGAGTGTCTTTACTTTCTAGAACAGCTTGGGCTCAATTGAAAGGGAATTCCTTTCGTAGCTTGTACTTCCCTGCTTGCCTGAAGATGACATTTGAAGCTCCATGTTCTACGTTTCTAACCCACTTCTGAGTAAAAGCGCGTCTTTTTGTTGTTGTGGTGGTGGTGGTTGTAGTTGCATTATCAACACCAAAGTCTCGTAGCAGGAACTCAAAACCAGGTTATGTAAGCAGAAAAGAGAGGTGCCCGAGCCACAGAGAAGAAGACATGCGGCGTTGCTTACTTAAATCCCCAGCCTGTGCCCCCAAGGACAATAGCTGCTACCAGGATGGCACCAGCGATGGAGCCTATTATGAGATTGGTGGCGCTAGGACCTGTGACAGAGGATCATGGGAAGAAAGTCATGTGAGCCAACTACTTTCATTACCACAAAGGAAAGGCAGGTAAGCAGCTTCAGGAGGCAAAACCCTGTTGTGCAAGGTCCCTGATGCTTTTTTTGTCCTAGCTTTATCCCAGGTCAGACACGTCCATCTCTGGTTGGATGATTTGTCTTTAAGTCTGTCCTTTCTTTCCCACTAATCTTAAACTCAGTTAGGTTAATCTTCCTCCAAACTTGAAATAAATCAGCACTGCTTGCTTTCATATATGTGTTTTGTCTCTTTCTCTTCTCCACCCTTATCATAAATCAAACAGGTTTGTGCAAATAAAGAACAGGACTCCATTAGCACTGGCCCCATCTGCTGCTGAATACATAAGATGAAGGAGGAGCCAATGATAGTGTTCCTCCATCGGACAGACCACACTCTCAATGCTGTTTGGTCTGCACTGGGAGACAGTGAGAATTTACTGGAAGAGGTTGACCAGTAAAGACCTGGCTTTGAAACTTTTTTTTTCCTCAGATATTTCTTCAGTGTTAAGGCCCCAAAGTGAGCTTGCAGAGGTAGGAGACCTGAAATTTATATAAGCAATTTATAGGAAATAGGGAAGAAAGGATTCTTTACATTCCACTTGAGAAATTATCTTTTTTTTGTTTTGGTTTGGTTTGGTTTTTTTCGAGACAGGGTTTCTCTGTATAGCCCTGGCTGTCCTGGAACTCACTCTGTAGATCAGGCTGGCCTCGAATTCAGAAATCCTGCCTCTGCCTCCAGAGTGCTGGGATTAAAGGCATGCGCCAGAAATATATCTTTTAAATTCGCTAAATTCACATTTCTCATTGAGAGACATTTGAAACTTGGTAATATATTTAAATACTGGAAAAGATACCAGGAATGATAATGTGAAGTAAAGAGACCAACACTGCTAAAAGTTGGTAACAAATTACAGTAACTCCAGTCTTCTTCATTTGGCCTTTAACAATCAAGACAGTGAGTTATACATAGTTAAAATGAAAGAGGAAATTTCACATCCTCCAGGATTTACTATGCATAGGCATAGCAGTGCCTCCTAATAACCAAACACATTAAGGCTAACTACATATACTTGCCTATAAATCACAAAGCAGTCAATTTCGTTGGTTTTCCTAAAACCCTCTCATCTTTTTTGCAGACATTCATTCTTTGCTGAGCAGAATAATCTCTTTTCTCCTCACATAGTGGACACCACATCTTACATCTCCACGGCTGAGTGAAGGGTGGTTTTGCTTAGAAGCCACACAGCTTTAGATATGTAAGTGGGTGGATAGAAGGTGGTACAGTAGGATTCCAGGATGGGGTCTTATCTGGTTCCTGGGTTTTGAGATGCTCTTAAATCATAGAGGAGCTTTAGAGCATGAATTTCAGTGGCTTTTGGAGATACATCAAGGACAATAAATAACAGCAGTGAGAATGATAATGATAGAGACTGCAGAGTGAGCCCCGACTCCACTCACTTCTGAACATTTGACACATCATCGCATTGAATCCTCCTCACACAGGAACATGCAAGGTGGAATGTGGACCATCCTGCTCAAGAGATGAAGGCCCAGACAATTATAAAGCCAATAGATAATGGAAACAAGATCCAAACATGGACTTGCCTGACTTCAAGACTTGTGTTATAAGTCAAGGGTCAGAGCACTGGAGCCCACAGGCCACATCTGGCCTCACTATCTATCTGGGTAAAGACATTTTACTATAGCACAGCGATAACTTTTTGCAGATATACTGATAGCACTGTTGAGAAATTGGAAGACAAAGCTATTTATACCTCGCCCTTTATAGGAAGTTTGTGAATAACTGCCTTGATGAAACTCCATTCTATTCCACATATTTTTGTCTCCATCTCTCCACAGTGAAATTTGGAGAAGGCATTCAAAAATATGTTCATAGTACCTTGTATGCACCCACACTTAAGCAGATTTACTTTGTTGGTTCAGGATAGGTTAGGATCAGATTCAATACAGAATCCATGGAAAGTAATCCCTGGGGTATATATTTAAATTCTATATATTAGAATTCAAAAATTCAATCTGTCCATGTTATTGGTTACATGAACATTGGTTACACTGTCAATTAAATGAGGAAGCATTAAAACTATGTTGTACTAGATGATTCTATTCTCTAAAAACTCATTACATATCAATTACAAATAAGTGAAACTTAAAGGGGGTAAAGTTAATAAACTATAGAGGAAATGTTTACAAAACAAGAACATCAAGTCTTCCTTTAGTTTTTTGTTTTTGTTTTAAAGCATACACGTAGACACTTACCTGTCACAAGCATAAATAGCAACACACCAGCCACACTGGATAGGATGGATGGGAACAAAGGCAACAGGACTGCTTACAATAAAGATTTTTTTTTTTTTTTGATTCCTATTCATCTCTAAGACTAGATGGTTGACCAAATGTCATGGCTTCGGCTATATCTGAAGGCACTGAAACTATGGCCACTAAGGAAGATAGAAGACATATTTGAGAAGATCTTTGGAAAACTGCCTTTCCTCTTAGAAGAATTACACATGAACATATGTCTAGAATTTGGCCCTGGGATAGGAACATCTGGCCAACAATGACAAGATGCAACTTGCAGGACTGACTTCTTGCAGTCAAACATTTTAGCATGGTTACATGCTTCATCTTCTCACAGGTAAAGAGAAAAACAAGCCTTTTTCTAGGGTCCCCCCTTCTCCTGATCTAAGATGCTTCACAGACTGTACTAAGGGAGCACGAGTTAAGAGCATCATTAGGCTAGGCTGGGTATGAGGGCTCATACCATAATCCCAGCATTTAGAAATCTGAGGCAGGGGAATTGCTGTAAGACCAAGGCTAGCCTAGGCTACCCAGTAAATGAACATATAAACCATAGAGTGAGACCCTGTCTCTAAAACTTTTTAAAAAAAGATCCAAGGCTGGCCAGGCCTGGCAACTATGGTAGAATAGTGTCATGTGTAATATGCACGCCTGTTCCTTTCCCATGGCTATCTTGGTGCCCAAGTTGCCTGACTCAGTTATGTAAGGAGAGCAGATGTGTCCCTAACCAGTAGAAATTGAGGGCTGTGCCAACAATGTACATGGTCACATGCTCATTCTTTGAGCTAAGTAAAGGATAGGTAGTGTCTCCCTGAGACAATGATTTTTTTTGGGGGGGGGAGGGTTACGGGGAACTACTGTGAAATGTTACCAGAACCCCAGTAAACAGAAAACACAGGGTGTGAAGGGTGACTTCTGCTCTCTGGGTGCTGAAGAAAAAAGGGCTTCCTGATAAGCTAGTCTGTGCATAGCAATCTCAGCTACTTAGAGGGCAAG
Organism: Mus musculus; assembly: GCF_000001635.26. NCBI lineage: Eukaryota > Metazoa > Chordata > Mammalia > Rodentia > Muridae > Mus > Mus musculus. The sequence continues at coordinate 63,582,014 of NC_000067.6, read as the reverse complement.
GATTAAGTGCAGAGCAAGCTCACCAGAGCATCGGGAGAGATGAGTTTCTGGGAATCTAATGAAAAAGTGATCACAACACCGTGGTTCCGACACTAGGGACTTTAAAGACAAAACTGCCAGATGAGCTGCAGCTGTTGCTAAGGTTGTGCAGGTTTGAACTTAATATATTTTCATTTATAATGTTCCTTGCTCCGATGTGTACGAACACTTCAAAGCTGAACCCTGAACCAATCTTATAACAAAAAAAGGAAAGAAATTGACTTCCTTGATGTTATTCTCAGACAGATGGAGCTGAAGCCTGCCATGTCAGTCTAAATCCATAGGAAAGCATTAACTGGCTCCCGTTCTCACTACCTTTAAAAAGTGTGAGAGTTGCTGGTATTCCTAATTGTATATATGGATTTATTTGAATAGTGGAGTAAAATCGTTAAAATGCTTCTATGAAACACTCACATAAAAGCATTTTGCCAATTAATAGTATAATAATAATAATAAGGTCTGTACTTTGAAAGCCTTGCCAGCAGGAGAGCAAAGGGAGTCTTGGGCTCTTGCCTTAACTGTGAATAAGCACCCTACACTGTTCTATGCCCCACATTGTTCCAGACAGGAGAAGGTTCTATGGTGCACAAGAAACATCACAAGTCACAAGACACAATACATCCAAAAATCACAACACAGATTACACCAGCACGGGCAACCATCGACAGGACAAGCATGGAAGGGTCAGGTCCAGGCCAGAGTCGCCTCACACACCACAGAGAGACACGCAGACACTCGGTATGCTTACTCTATGCCCCACCCTGTGCCTCCAAAAATCACCCCCAGGGCCAGAACGGTGCCAGCCACGGCCCCTATGAGCCTGCTCGTGGCCATGTTCACTGTGTGGAGGGAAACGGAGATTTGTTTTTAAAACAGAGAAAAATCATACACTGGTTTCACTATCACACAAAAACGACCTCTCCAGGAAATGCTGTGAAAGTTGGCTAAGTATGGATAGCTTCACTCAGAAACTTGAAACAGAGATGGGCATACATCAGAGAATACATGAAAATAATTTTTATCTTCAAACTCTACATGTGCTACTTTAAAATATAATGCCTTATAAATACTTTTAGGCTCATAACTAATCCATTCTGAGTTATAGTGCCTAGCAGTATAAGGGTAAATCTTTAACTGAACTACAGCAAATTTATATTGTAATTATAAACTAACCATTGATGCATGCCTTATAAGTTTTTCAAACTGCAAAATGTGCTTAACATCATTTAAATGGAGAATATACCATTCAATTTTGTGAAAATTCATAAACACCCAATAGACTAGCTTTAAAATCCTGTGTAATTTACCTGGAAGGTGATTGGAAAGCATATTCTAAATAACTCAAGGTTTGCACTTCTGTCATAGGAAATGGACATTTAGTTCTTGGACTGTAGATTCCAGTGTATAACTGTGTGTGCTGAGAGAAAGAGAGGGCCTCTGAAGACTGCAGAGGCTGCCGCAGACCACCAAGCACTTATTAGTACAGAGCAGAAATGCTCTGCAGCCGTACGCCATCACTTCTGTGTAAAGCTTTCCAAGGTTGGGAAAAAGACCTGGAACAGGTAGAGATGCCCACTGTGTTCTCCACATGGGCTACGTGAAGTCAGATATTAACATAGGAGGGAATATTATTTAGGGTCAGTGATGTCTGAAAGGGTAAAAGGGAACCGGCTCAGACACTTGTCTCTTGTTTCTAGAAAAACGGAAGGTATGGAATGGAATCGACCTTCCGGACGAGAACAGCTTCACTTCAACAGGACTGTACTCTGTGAACACAGGGGACAGGACTGAGACCTGAGACTCATGGCCACAGTTGGTTAAGGCTTCCTATTGCACTTGTGGAGCATCTTGGATCTCTAAGCCTGCTTCACAACTTTGCAGTTACTTCGCTTTATCACAAGGTAAACAATGTAAACAAGAGTCTGGAGGCTAGTAACTAGACACAACCAGAGAAAGACCTTTAAAACTGAAGAGATGGAGACACAACATTACACAGAGAAGTCTAGTGAAGTACGGGAGGAGGAAGACAGGAGATGGCCATGGCATGAAGCCCACATGACTCAAATTACATCTCAGATTTCCAAACTCTAGAGACAAAGACTAGAAAGGAAAGGCATTCCCAACATAAAACTTGACTTGTTTTCTTAAAATAAAATCGCTGTCTTCAGAATGTTAAATTAACAAATATGTTAGTTCATAACTTTTGGGGGGGAGGGGCTTAATTTTTAAGTACCGACCCTTAGAGTCAAAACTCACCAGTCAATCCTACCTTCCCTTTAACTCTCACATGAGGTAGATCTGATAAATTATAGGAAAACATTTCCTTGCTCTTCCATATAATGTGATGTTAATTTAATATTCGTTGATTTTAAAAATTATAACTACCACATGAAAGATGGATAACAATTTTGCAAACCCTTCTACATTTGTTGTATAATTCCTCACTGTGGAAGCGGGAGGACTCGGTGGCCCACTGTGCAGGTATGAGAAACCTGATCGGGGAAGAAGAAAAAAAAAATCCTGAAGATGCTTCAAGCACGTATTCCAGGCAGGCAGATGATGAGCCTTAATCAGCACTGAGAGAGAATAATTATCTTCAGATTCTTAAGAGATAAGTGCTCTGAACACAAAGCAAATGAGAGGAGGTGGCGATTAGCTTTCACAGAGCTCATCTCTCATGTGCTTCCCATCACGGGGCCAGCTCCGGCACAAGTAAAAATCTACCAGGTCCCTTGCTATGATCCCGAACAGGGTTTTATCTCTTTAAACTCAGACTTGGCCTGTTTCCAAATCTGGCAGGAACTGATTGAGTGACCCTTGGGTGGGCAGCATTTTACAGGGGACACATTTGTGAATGCAGCCATGATGAAAAATTTGAAAGAGGTTTTCCTTGGGCCTTTGGAAGTTTGTGGTGTAGCTTTACCTCCACAGCCATTGATTTATTACGGAACTGCCTTTGTTCATTATTTCTCTTTCATATTCACTTCTTCTCTGCAAACGTCTCTCTTCCGCCTAGGCTCTACGCTGTATGTACAATGACATGAGTTAATTTTCTCTGATGACCCTGATCATGGCACTCCTAAGGGCTCACAGATGATAAACACAATCCTGGTTTTGGATGCTTGACACTTTCCCTTCGCTGTCTGACACACTTGCCCTTCTTTACACCACGCCCATAGATCACGGTCATTACCTCAGTACCTCTGTGTGTGTGTGTGTGTGTAGGTGTTTATTATTTTCAATCTTGCTTCCTGTTCTCTAGGTTTACTGGTCAAAAAAAACCAAACCAAACCAAAACAGAACTTCTGATAAGAGTGTAATATTAAGATGCAAACTATAAATGTTCTCCTTTATGGCATAAAAAAAAAAAGTCTCTGTTTTGCTCTTTTTGAAAGTGGGTGGTTCCTTTCTTAGTTTCCAAAACAGGAGGAGGCAGTGTTTCACCTATGTGAAACGGGTGGGCCAACTCTAAATCCCTTGGCACTTCAAAGGCAATAGGCAGCAAAGCCAGCACTGGTGGCTTCTAGGCCACAGTTAGTTCTTCCTGCAGGGGTTTGCTTTACTAAACTGAAGGTTAGAAATAAACACTAAATAAACCCCTTTATTTGACAGCATAATACTGATATTATAAAAATACCTTATCTTGTTCAAAATTTCAGTGTGCTAGACATAAATTCATATCTCCTTCTCCCTTTCCATGTAATAAAAATAGTTCAATTTTAGTATACTGGGAGATATGTCTGGAAGGATATGCAATAAATTATTTCATGACAAATATTATTTTGTTGGGGGTTGGTTCTAATGCTTTGTCTTATTTTGGGTCCCAAAATTGGGAATCTACATGTCCAAACACTGAAGGTCCATGTCCCTAACTGATTTTTGATTGACCAATAAAGAGCCAGTGGCCAATGGCTGGGCAAGATGACAGAGGCAGAACTTCTAAGTTCCTGGGGGAGGGGGGCAGAAAGGACCACCAGGAGAACAGGAGAAGGGGTAGGACAGACCCTATAGGGAAGGAACAGGAGGGAGGAATGCAGGCACAAGGAAGAAAGTGGCCCCTGGAAGGGCTGCTCAGAAGCCTCTTGGGCAGCAAAGATACCCCGCACACACACACACCCCACCCCCCTCCCCACACCCGCACACCCGCGCCAAGGAGCCAGGAAAGCAAAGATGAGATATGGATTTAGGAGGTGTTAAACCAGAAATACTGGAGGGGAGTGTGTGCTGGCTGCAGGGAGGTTTAGAAGTGCCCATCCACTGAACTAGTCAAGGCATATCAAAAGTAAACTGGCAAATGTGTCTTTCATTTGAAAATCCAGAGAGCTCTTGGGCTGGTCGCTAGAAGAGCAACCCACTGAGAGCCAGAGCAGTTTAACTAATACACCTATGTTGTTTTCAGCTGAATATGATGGCATACACTTGTAATATCAGCAGCTGGGAGGCTGAGGCAGGAGAATTGTGGGTTTGAGGCCAGCTAGAACTACATAGCAAAATTCTGTCTTAAAAAAAAGACGATAATTCATTAACAAAAATACAGAGGCTATTTACATAAATAAATAATAAACAGGTACTGAAATATTGTAGAATATGGTAAACCCTTAATCTTTGGTGAGTCTGTGTTTAATAAAAAATGCCTGACATAATTATACATAATACTTCATACTCACATAGAAGAATCATTTAGTGGTCAGGACTATAAAATCAAGGCTTTGTCATATCAAAGTCCCCTAAAGAATATATGCAAAGGCAATAAATAATATCTGGTATATTATAAATATTTAAAGTTACTGTTTTCAAAGCTCTAAACTCTAATGATATACTTCATTTCTTCAGAGCAATATTAAGCACTGCTGGTAAATAACTGATCCTCTAATGGGCTTAATCACTGCCCGGCTACCAACATTCCTTCTCTTCCTCATGCACAAAGAACGAGCAGAAGGACTTAGCGTTCTGCTTTAAATGAGGCAGTGGCAGCAGAAAAGACACTGGGGTTAAGCTCATGTGATCACATTTTATTTAATTAGCTGTTAACACTGATAATTGGTTTTCCTGTTTGTAAAGCAGCAGATCTGGACGAACTGCCTTCGAGGTCCTTTCTATCTCTAATTTGATGACTGTGGTCCTCATTAAAGGGTCTGGTCCAACCTTCCTAGGCACACTGTCTCTGCCCACACAAGTCGGTGTAAGTGATAGAACCCACTTTCTTGTTTTTATTCTTGTTACAGTGAGGGCATGATAGCAACCAAATGAGAAAACTCCATCACAGTCCACAATATGCACTGAGCAGAGTGGATACAAATTAATAAAAATAAATGGCAGGTTCTCTCTCTCTCTCTCTCTCTCTCTCTCTCTCTCTCTCTCCCCCCCCCCTCTCTCTCCTCTGTCTGTCTGTCTGTCTGTCTGTCTGTCTGTCTGTCTGTCTGTCTGTGTTTGTCTGTACATGTATATATGGGTGTGTGAGCACAAGTGTTAAGTGTGTAGAGGCCAGAGGCTTGCATCAGGCACCTCTCTCAGCCACTTCCCACCTTATTTTTTGAGGCAGGAGCTCTCACTGAACCTGGAGTTCACCACAGGTGCTCTGGAGCGCTTTTCCTACAGAGCCATCTCCTGGGCCTCTGGAAATTCTTTTAAACAGAAATGGAGGCTATTCTATCCTTGCATAAAAAGGAAAATAATTCCTTTCAGTGATCTCAACAGGAAGGACTTGAGAGAAGAGGAGCTCAAAGAGGTTTCAAATATAAAATTAATGGCAATGTACGGATGGATGGTGTGTAATACTAAATAATTCTCTGAAAATCCTTCTCCAGAGGGCTGGAAATACAGCACAGTGGTAGGGCTCACCGAGCGTGCATGAGGCTGTGAGTTCCACTGAGAGCCAAAAAGGGTTAGGAAGAAGAAAGGAGAGAAAAGAGAGGGGCAGAAAGAAGCAAATCATGGAGGGAGGGAAGGAGAGGGAGGCAGGGAGGCAGGGAGGCAGGGAGGCAGGGAGGCAGGGAGGCAGGGAGGCAGGGAGGCAGGGAGGCAGGGAGGCAGGGAGGGAGAGACTCTTCCTCATCCATAGTGTTTGTACATTTAAAGATCTTTTTTCTCAACTGCCTGTGGCTGGGATATGGCAGAACTAACCTAACTGCTGTACTGTGGGTCCACCACAGACAACTTTAGCAAGTTGATGACTAAACAGTATTTATGTTAAGTCTCTACCCACATCTATATGTTTATCTGGGAATTAATTTTCAAAATGAACAGGTTCATTTATGATACCTTCAACTCAACAGAAAGGGACCTGCAGTCTTTGCCTCTCAGTGTGGTCTTGCCCCGAAGGGCTGTAGACGGGCTCCATCTATCTCTTATGCCAAGTTCATGAGTAAAAGGGCAATATTTTCAAGCTCCCTTCAGCAGCACATATACTAAAAACTGGAATGGTACAGAGATTAGCAAGGCCTCTGTGTAAGGATGAGATGCAAATTCATAAAGTGTTCCATATTTTTGACAGACTTGAGGCCCCAGGGAATGGGGAGGCCTGACGGGGTGTGGGGAGTTGTGGGGTGTGGGGACATCCTCTTGGAGACAGGGGGAGGAGAAATGGTATAAGAAACTGTCAGAGGGCAGAGCAGGAGGGGGATAATGACTGGACTGTAAAAAAATATTAAAAATAAGATTATTTTTTAAAAAAAAGATTGGTAGAGAGATCAGCATGAAATAAAAATAAGTGGTATTAAAAGGAAATATTTTCATTACACTTCTTAGATTTTTCTGCCATTCCAGGGGAGTACAATTAAACAAAGATAGGCAGTTTTGGATTTGTTGTTTTGTTTTGTTTTAGGGATAGTCTCACTAGCTAGCCTGGTCTAGAATTCTTATGTAGCCCAAGCTGGCCTTAAGTTTAAAATTACTCTGCTTGAGCCTCCCAAGTGTTGAAATATAGGTGCTGGAAACTGAAGCCAGGTCCTCTACGAGAACAACCAGTGGTCTTAACCCCTGAGCTGTCTCTCCAGCCCCAAAACAGAGCTATTATTTAACTGTCCTAAAATTTCTTGATTTATCTAAACATTTGTTTACAAAATAGCTGCTTCTCATTTATGTGAAGTAACGACATTTTTGCTTAGTCAAAATTATCAGAAACACATGGTGATTTTAGCAGTTATCTAACCAACTTGCACCTAGGACTTGCTGCCTTCAGCAGGAGCAGAAAGAAGAAAACTGTGACCAGAGAGGAGCAGCCTGAGGTGCACACTGATCACCTCTGAGCTGAGGAGCCATAGATAATTTTTGCTGTCTTTTCCAGCCCTTTTGTATTTCCTTATGCTTTTTTTTTTAAAAATAAAAACCACGTATTCTTTGAATTACCATAAAAGGGGGAATATTTTCTTATCTATAATGAAGATTGCCACCTCATAAAATGAGAGCGAGTCTAACCAAAAACAGCCGTAAGTGCTCTCTCCTCTAGTGTGTCGCTGTTTGCTTCACGGCTCCGAATTGACATTTCTTGATAGCTAATGGAGGCCCATCCCACCTAACAGGCAGGAGAAGGTTATTAAGCTCAGTGCACAAGCACGCCTGTGTGTCACAGAAGCAAACAGCACCGAGGTATCTTTGAAAGCCACGGCTGTGCTATGCAGAGGGCTTGACGAGGAGGCTTCATTTCTCTTGCCAGGGCCTAACTCTCCAAATCTAACTTCTGAAGGTGGATCCGAGAATGTTTTGTTCTAGTTTTAAAGTAACAAAAGACTGAGTGAGTGTAGGAGTGGAGTGGATTCCTTTTTAGAAACAGATTGTGAGGGTGTGATAACTATTCTTACAGAGTTTTAATATCCCAGGCATATTAAGCAAAGGAATGAAGTGTGTTTTAACATGCTCACTGTCATGAACAACCCACATGCATACAAACTAGGCTACGTCTCTTTAGGAACTGTGTAGTCTAGGGAGCTTTGTCTGCTGTGAGAATCATGCTATCCCATACAGACCACACTAAAGTTCAGAGTTTAAATGTTTCATCCAAAGCAAGGTTGATCAATTTGATGCTAGTCGTATGTGTTTAAGAAAACATCATGGCAGTTAATTTATAGGATACTATTAGCAGCACCATTTAAAACAAGAATCTGAGGTACAATGCCATGGTCAAATGTCAGAATTGGCACTAGCGATAGTTTGTTTTCTGGGAACTTGCTACTTAGATGCTACATAAAGCCTATTGTAACTGACAGCTTTTCACGATCTTTGGGAATGAAATGAGGGGGTGAGAGAGGGGAGAATAATGAGAAAATGACTGTCATATTCATTTTTACATAGGCAGTGCTGTAAAATGATGCAACAGAAACTGAGCGTGCTCCCAGTTTGGCCTCTGGTTGCCTGGGTAACGGGCATGTCACCTGACCTCGGGGCCTGAGCATTCTCATTTTCAATATCACATGGTGACTATGAACTGCCACAGACTCATTATGCTAAATTCTAATCTCTCTCTTCTCTTAGCGGCTGCTTAGAATAAAGCTTCAGACCTTTTACATTCCCTTTGAAAAATTAAAGCTATCCGAAGAACTGATTCTTTTAGCAAATCAAAAGAATTTGTTAGAACGGGGCATAAAAGACTACAACTTTCCTCTGGAGAGAATGTGACATGGAGGAGCCATAAAAGTCTCATGTCAGCCCCAAAGACTGTACCGATTTGAAAATGGAATGGCTTAGATGAATTATAAAATAATCGGCTTTTGGGAAAGTGGGGGAAAGTTTAAGGTTTAAAGGGCAGAGAAGAAACTGTTTTAAAGGAAGCCAGTATATTTACTTTTCTTACTGCAGTTCCAAGCTAGGAGGTCATTTTAATATGCTTCTGAAAGTGTGGTACACACAGGATGGCGCATCTCTGTGGCAAAAGGATATATTCCTGTGTGCCTCCTTCTGAAGCTGTGGAAGTGGATTACTGCTGCAGTGGGAGAGGGGAGATGAATAATCTGCAGTGATCTAAAACCGGAATCATACAAACCCTTAGGGCCTTCATCCTTAGGGGGGTTGGGGTTCCGAACTGGATCCCGGATGCTGCAGTCTGTGCCTGCCCAAGTGAAATCACAGATGCAGGTGGCTTCGTTGCTACACACCTGTGACAGAGAAAGAAGAGAGACACAGCGATGTGGACCACTGATAGTAAGCACAATCTCACTTAGAAGGCTTCCCAAACATTCCCATGGCTTTGAGGACTAAGTTCATGGGTCAAATTATTGAATATATTTCCAGTAATTATGAAAAATTATGTTTAGGTGAAAAAAACTGTTTAAAATGATATGATTCACAGTATTAGACATATTTAGGTATATAAATGTCCAATAAAGTAGATTTTTTCCCCCTGAAGCAAATGTTTCTAGGAACAGCTATGAAAATATACATGTTTAATACAGTAAGTTATCAGACATGGGACTCAAAAAACAATCCCAGAGAAAAGAGGGAGCAGGCTCCAGGGGCAATTCTCAAAACAAAAGACCAAGAGACACAGTCCTTAACACGCTGCGTGATCTCGCCATGCCCAACCGTCTGGTGGCACTTTGCCTGCCAGGACAGCACTCCTCACCCCTCCCACCATCTATTGGAGGCACTCTTTCCCAGTCAGCAGGCTGACACCCTCCACCAGGCAGCAAATGGCACAGGCTTGCAATTTACATGAATCAAATAAAACACCCCGCAAACTAGAAAGAAAGGTGCCGAGACCCTTTTATCATTAGAAATGATAAAATCAAATGCCAACGCTTTTAAATCCAAGATACTGTAATATATGGTTATGACTAATAAGACTGAACTTTGCTTTTAAAAAATGGTGAAAAATGAGATGGGACAAGGGAAAACAGCAGAGCTTTTATGTCTCATATTTCTAGAGCAGCAACTAAAATGCTTAAAAAGTCTACCTGGTGATTTTATTTTGGATAGAAACGGTACTGAACACTCATTATGTGTCAAGTTCCTCTGCCTCTAACATCACGACGAGCTTCTCCCTCACTTCGCACTCCATCATCAGCTAAGGGCTGAGAGAGGGTAAGTACCCACCCAGAGTCACTAAGACATAACTGAGCAGAGCCAGGATCTAAATCAAAACTCTTTCTAGCCCCTGAATTCGTGTTCTTAAGTCACTAGATAGGATGGCTGACTTCAATGTCATCTTCTTGGGATTAATAAATACCTGAAGGACATGAGTAAGGCACACCTTTGGGGTGGGGGCGTGTATCTGAGTGTGTTTCTGAAGGATCAGCTATAGGAGAAAGGCCCCACCTGAATGGGGACCCTAGTGCCACCCCATGGAATGGGGTCTGAGTCTGAAGAAAAAAGAAGTTAGCTAAGCACCCATGGTCCGTGCCTTTGCTTCCTGCTCTGACAAATAGGAGGAATAAGTTCCTGGCTGCCACACCATCCCCAGCATGCTGGACTATGTCCCTTGAACCATGAGCCAAGCCACCCCCTCCTCTCTGGAATTACTTATGTTGTGTGTGTGTGTGTGTGTGTATATATATATATATATATATATATATATATATATATATATATGTTTTTATGTCAACAAGCAAAGTGATCAGCACACCAGGCTACCTGGCCTCCCTGTGAGCTTGTGCTTTAACCAAGCATCACCAGAAGAAAAGCTTCCTGGTCCTGTCACCTTGCTCTCCTCTGTGTCACCTGCCTGTCTCTATGTGTTGATGTCGAGTTATAGCTGGAGAAGGTGATCCATACACATAAATAATTCAAATTAATTTATAAACGTTTATTTTAGCAGATGAAGGCACTCAGAATATGATGATAATCAGGGCACAGAAACTGGCCACAGTCTCAGTAAGAAATGTCCGTGTCTGACTGTGTTATCACTGTGAACCCAGGGTCCCAGACAATGAAGGTCAAACCATCACACTGCTGTTTACTTACTTACCCCGTGGCCGGAGCAGACTTTACCCCTTGAGTCAAGTGGGCAGCTGCTCATATTCAGGGCTTGAATCTGTAGGCACTTCCGATCTAAGCACATCATGGAGGGGCCACACGGAGTCCCATCTTCAACGTAACCCACGTCTGTATCATCGTCTAAAACTACATGAGCACCACTGAAAGCAGACAGTGATCTGTTGTATTAAATAATTCATCTCAATGGGGTGGGGCTCAGTTCTACCCCACCTTCGATCATTCAGTGCCCAGATAAAAGTCACAAGCCTTTATGTTTACGAGAAGCCTTCACACCATCAGACTTGGGCACATATCCACCCTCTAAGCTATTAATGTTTACTTCCCTATCAATAACCCTGAGTTATAATTTTCTGTTATCTATCTGGGCTGCTCTTATCTCCAGCTGGCCAACCTTCATGGCCATTTTTTTCCATGACTTACCTACCCAATGCCATCTTCTCCTCTCTCCACCTTCTTCCTTATCTCCCGTGGTCTCCTGCCTCGGATCCCAAGCCCAGGAACTGAAACTCCACCTAGTCTCTTCTGCCTCAGTATAGGCTGTGAGCATCTTTATTTATCAATCAGGGCTAACTTGCGGGGCAAGGTAAGGACAACCAGAGCCAGTATGCAGCATTACAATACATAGCAAAAGACCACACCTCAACAGTGACCCACATAAACATAAGCACCACACTATCCAACAACACAGAGCCAGCCCGCACAAGGCTTGCCATTCGTGAAACAGAGATACTGTTACAGTGAGCCAGGGTTTATTCGAGACTTTTCTTCCCTCCCACCTATCTTTAATAAAAGTCCAAGAAAGAAACTGCTGTTTGTTATCATTTACAGCACACAGCATCAGGAACAACAATTATCAGCAGGAAATATTCTAACTCTTTGGGTGTTCTCAATATTAAGGATAAGTGAAAGGTGTTTGTGTAGACAGAGAAGAAAGTGTGTGATTGATTCTCCAAGGCCTGGTGGGGAAAAGATAGTATGGGAGGGAAATAATGCTGAGCAAACACAGCAGAGCAAGGCTGTATTTGATTTGAAAACCATTACTATTACCTCAAAGGATTGGGCTATCACAACTGAAAGGAGAAAGCCAGGACTTTACTAGTGCTTACCTTTTATGTTTCAACGTTAGGGGTAATTAGAATTTGGATAATAATTAGAAACTGGATATAATTATTATTAACAAGGAGTCTTGCTGAATGTTTTACCAATATGGTAGTTTGTAATATAGCCTTATAATTCAGTAAGGCTATTAAAGACAGGTGAGGTAACACACGCTGGAAGAGTGCTTGTGTACATGGAAAGTCTAGAGACAATACTACAGATGTTTCCCAGGGAGGGGCTTATTCTCTAAGGCCTAGTTAAAATTACCTTCAGAGCCATTCAACAAGATGGAAAAGTAACAGTTATCTGACCAAGACGTCATGAAATTGTGCAGAATTACTCTTGGGTAATTTCAAACATTTATTCACTCCCATTAAAAGGTGGTTTGAAATTCTGGGAGAGTGAAAATAAAGGGACAAGAACTGTGTCAGTTCTGTGGTAGGATCCCAAAGGTGTTTTAACAGCAGTGCCTCTGAACAAGAGAGCGCCACCATAGAACCATGGTTACTCTGAAAGCAATGGCTCTTACTTGTGATGTAATGCAGCTTCCTGGCTGAAAACACACGCCTCTTGTCTATGTGCTATGTGTACATAGACGAATGGATATGAAAAAGGATGTGTGTGATAACACCAATAAAAATATTTAATGTCTATTATCTGTATGTGCTTGGGTACTTATTAGGGCATCCTCTAAACCAGATACATGCGACATAATATCCTGCTTAAACTGGATGTTTTATGAAAAATGAAGCACAGTATTCAAATAGTGATATACTGCAATGCTCAAAATTTTTAGCCAGTGATAAAATGAGTACAGGGATTGATTATCCCTAATCCAAAACACTGAACTCTGAAATGCTTCAAAATGTGAAATTTTATGAGTACTTATAGGATGCCCTAAGTGGAAACATCCACTTAAAACACAGTCACAGTTAAAATGCAGGCACACTAAAAGTACTGGGGGAAAAAATCACTGCTCAGAAGAAACATAAATGGCCAATAAATACAGGCAAGTTCAAAATGACTTAGGGACCTGCAGCTCAAAACACAATTAGATGTCATCTCAACTCACTTAAAGCAGTTGTCATTTAAGAAATAATTACAAATGCAGGCTAGAGTCAGAAGAAAAAAGACCCTTAATGCACTGGGAGTGGGAACATAAATTAGTACAGTCTCCAGAACAGCATGGGGGGTTCTTTTAGATACGAGATAGTACTACTATATATTTCCTGTGGTATTATCACAATAGCCAGGATATAGAATCAGTCCAGCTAGCCATCAAAGGAAATAGATACAGAAGATCTAGTGTATGCATAACAGTATCAGCCACAAAGTAGAATGAAGTCTGTCGTTTTCAGAAGAGATGTAAACTAAGTTCCACTCAGAAAGATAAACACAGCCTCTCACAAAGGCATCACCCTGTAAAAGTTGGCTTCATGGCAGAAGAGAGAGGAATAGGGATTGGGACTGTGAAGCAGGGTATGGAGGGATGGTTGGACGTAATTAACAGGTGCTGTATGCTTGGATGGAGGTATTTCAATGAATACACATGGTTCCTATGTCAACAAAATAGATGCACAAATGACTGAATTTCCTTCAGCCTGTGTGTATAAGGTATAAGTGAAAAAAAAAAAATCCCATGCTTAGTGTTGGGTCCCATTCTCATGCTACCTCATTGTGCACTTACAAACATTCTAACATCTGAACACTTCTAACCTAGAGCTTTGGGTAGATGGGTTATAACTTGGAGCATAACTCTATTCCTAAGATTGTGATTTGGAAAACGGTCTTAACTACTGATAACCACTATGATTTTAGGCAAGTGAAGTTTGCAAATCAATATACTACTTTTCAAAGTGGTTCTTCATGTGGGAGGAAAAGATGAAAACTACAAAATCTTTGCTCTTCCATGTTTTCAGCTTTTTCTTGTTTGAGACCTGCGATCATCGTTCTTTCCTGGGTTTCCTGACTTCTATCTGTTACCTGCAGTCAATCACTCGGCCTTGATGATAGAAGGAAGTCGGGATGATCTCTCCTTGAAGTTGACCGATACGTGGAGCTCGGGTAAGATTGGTGCAAAGCAGAAATCCACAGAACACATCACTGCACGGGTTTGAGAAGGCAGAAGACAGGAAGAATCCAGCTCAAAACACCATTACACATACATTAGTTTTTACATGTTACAGTTCTGGGAACTAAAGTTCAGACACCAGGCAATCAGTCTACAATAGAGCCTTATCTCCAGCCCTCAGATCCCTCAATAGTCTCTTCATTGCAGAATAAATGCACTCAGACACTGTCCTAGCTATGCCAGCCCCACTTCCTTACCTAGAGGAGCACAGCTTCACTCATGGCAGTGAAGTGTGCACCGTTGAAAGAAAGACCAGCAATATTCTCCATCTGTAGCAGCGTGCTCCTGTTCCTGACATCTCCTGCCCTGTGCATCCCTCCTCCCCACTCTAGAGCGGAGGGCAGCACAGCCTGCCTAGAAACGGATGTGAGGAAAAGCCAGAACATGAAGAAGATCCACCTTTGAATGTGCAGCTCTTGCATCTGCCTTGCAACTGTGAGCTCACAAGAGTAAGATTTTAGACGTCAACACAATAAAGCAGAAGGGGAGCACTGGTCTGCATCCTTGGTGACATTGCATGACTCATCTGTCATAAGGACATCTCTACCTCCACACTAGCCTAGCTGTTCAATAAACAATGAGTCATACAGAGTGACGACAAACAAGTGAAGTGTCAAGTCTCTAAGACGGAAGTTCACAGCCCACGGGGCATGGAAATGTGGAAATGCAGATTAAAACCATGCCAAGACAGCAGTCCCCACCCACCAGAGCTGATAATCATTATAAATCTGCTAAGATCACATATTGGTGAAGACAGTGTACATTACAGGAGAGTTTCCTAGTGCACAACCATTTTATGTCATCTGATAACAATGAAAATATGCATCCCTGGGACCTGGCAATCATTTTGCTAAGTACATCTCCCAGAGAGATAGAGACAATATACACAGGCTGTATGTACAAAAAGGTCCAGAGCAGTATAGTTTATTTTATGCCTTTTCTCTCCTTTTAACATTTACCTATTTTTATTTTTAGTAGAGCATTATGTTGCTAACCTTTTGACAGTTCATATAGGATGCACACACTACTCATCCACAAGTCCCTACTTTCATTCCCTTTACTTGGCATCCTTCTGCAAGCAGTTGCTATTCCCCGGGGGGTCCACCCACTCACTGCTTGCTGCACGGGATCCACCGGTCTCCATCCTTTCCACAATTGCCCTTCTCGGTGCCTTCCGTGTTCAGCTTTTCATAGCAGAACTTGTCTGACCCCGCAGCCTCTATCAGAGATGGAGGAGAGAAGAAAACACATTTTATTCTCCGGGCCACTCACACTCAGTGGGGTGCCACAAACCTGTCTATCAACTGCCTCCCAGAAAGAGGACAAAAAGGAACCTTGATTGCCTGTTCCTACGATGGAAACAAGCAAACGCTGATTTCAAGCTCTGAATGTGCCCTTTGCTGATTTATCAAAACTTTCAAACTTCAGCGGCTTTTGTGAGCTGGTGCAAAAAGGCTCCAGCATAGCTCAGTCTGCAATGGGAGAAATCTCTAACCAGACCCGGCTGGTGGGTTTTAGAGTGACCAGTTTTATGTTTTATGTGTATGGGTGTTGTGCCTAGAAGTGAGGCTATAGACCATGTGCATGCAGTACCCAAGGAAGCCGGAAGAAAGCATCAGATCTCTTGGAAATGGAGTTACTAATAGTTGTGAGCTGCCATGTGGGGGCTGGAATTTGAGCCCAGTTCTCTGGAAGAGCAACGGGTGCTTTTAAGGGCAGTGCTGTCTCTCCAGCCCTCTTAATCCTGTTTATGTTAACATTCGGGGATTAATTTGAAGGTTTCAGACCCCTGAGGTTGTTAGGTCTCTTTAAATCTTTTTGAGATGATCCACCAGGCCTGGAACTCATTCTGTAGTATAAGTTGACCTATAACTACTAGTAATCCTCCTTCTCCAGCCTCCCAAATGCTGAGATTACAGGCATGCACCAACATGCCTGGCTCTGCTAAAATTTTACATCAGTCCTTGAGTTTTGATATTTAAATTTTAAGAAGAAGTTTATGTCCTTATTATCTTTACCTAAGTGAAGCACTGAAGTTAAATTATTTCACACAAACAACACTGGCCAAAACCAGAAATCATTCACGTGGCCTCTTTTGTGTACTTTCTTCCATTTTGGAAGAGCCAGCTTTAGCTAGCTAGTAAGTCTCATCTCTCTGCTTCTCTGTCCAGGGGGTGTTTGCCACCTTGACACAAAATAGAGTCAGCTTGGAAGAAGTCAGTTCAATTGAAAAACTGTCTCCATGAAACTGGCAAGTTTGGAAGGCATTTTCTTGACTAGTGCTTGATGAGGGACGGCCCAGCCACTGTTGGTGGTGCCTCTCCTGGGCAGGGGCTGCTCAACTGTTTAAGAAAGCAGACTGTCAGGATGGGTGGGGGAATACCCCAGGAGGCCCTCACTTGCTCAGAGGATAAGGGGAGGGGGCAAGGGAAGGGGGGCAGGGAAGGATTGTGGGAGGTGGTGGTGGGGGGGGGGCAGTGAGACAGATGTAAAGTGAATAAGTAAAATAAAATAAAACTTAAAATATTATGATATAGCTAAACAAAGAAAAAAGAAAATCATTTTCAAACTTCCAAATATAAATATATGTATCAAAATAAATAAATGAAAATATAAGCAAAAGTAGAAAGGGAGGAAGGAAGAGAGGGAGGAGGGAAGCAGACTGAACCCTTCTTGAGGACAAGCCAGTCAGCAGTGCTCCTCCATGATCTCTGCTTCAGTTCCTGCCTCCAGGTTCCTGCTGGGAGTTCCTGCCCTCATTTTCCTCATGATGGAGTGCGATATGCAGGTATAAACCAAATAAGTCTTTTCCTCCCCAATGTTAGTTATATCAGTGTTTTTTTTTTATCATAAAGCAAAGTAGGTCAATTCATATATGGTCCTCATGAACTGAAATGAAGATCACTGTTAATCTCAGTCAGTAGATATGTGTATTAACTTTTAGGCAGGGTCTGAAATTCGTTACCATGATCCTGCCTGCTACCAAAGAAATTCCTGCATATTATCACTGACACTGAATTACAGACAACCAAAACAAAACAAAAACAAAAACAAAAGAACCAAAACAAACAAAACACCCTCAAAAACAAAACAGAACAAAACCAAAAAAAAAAACCCAAACAAACAAACAAACAAACAAAACCCTCAAAAACAAAAACCATGCCTGCTACTCATACAAGATAAAACAGAAAGGTACAAAGTAAACTATGCAATTATGCAAGTGGCCAGACCGTTATGGCTATGGCACAGCTATGGCTATAACCAGGGCACTCAACCCTGTTGTCTCAGGTAGCTGCAGCACTCCGTATTTAACAGCCATGGTCAATGAAAGGCAATTCAGTTTCCATGACAATTTCTCACTTGGATATCTGTTCCCATGGCCTTTGCGTTCACAGCTTTATTTGAGGTGTATTGGGAATTGAACCCAAAGCCTGCTACCCCTGCACTACCCCTGCAGGCCTGTGCCTAACGTTTATGCCATCTCTTTACTCTCCTCCTTTGCTGGACTTTTCTTTCACATCACTTCATGCTATGTATCTCTGTCACAGACTGGAAGCACAGAACCACGGAAAGAAACTGTGTGTGGCCATCAGGCCAGAAGATGCCACCTACTTGTCCCCCAGATGTACTGGCATTGATTGTCCCTTGTCTTGCACTCGCCATTGTAGCAGCGACCCTGAGAGAAAGAACACACACATTGTGAGTCACAGGGCACGGGGCCATTGTCCCCAAAATCTGACAACAAAGTCCTGCTCTGGGTGAGTTACACAAAGTTCTCCTCATTCCACAAGCAAGCCTTTTCACAGTGGCCAATAAGAAACATAAAGTTATCAAAGAAGTAGAAGCTCTACCACATTAAAATGTAAAGCTCTGGGCACACAGCACAGCATGTCTTTTTAAATGTAAAATAAATCTTGAAACTTAAATTTTCATGGGGAACAAAAAATTGTACCATTGTGAAAGTGAGAACAAAATGACTTAGCTACTCTTATACGTGAATGCTGAGGATAGTAATACTGACTTGGGAAAAGGCTTGTAAAATATTGTCTTTATTTTTTTATTTTTTATTTATTTTTTACTAAATAGACAAGCTGAAATTATTTAAGGATGGTTACAACTCAGCAAATGAGACCCCTCGTTTCCTCAGCCATTGTGGCCTTCTCCTTTTCCTTCAATCTGGACAACCTGTCGCTGGTTAGACAGATGTAATATTTGCAAGGAAATAAAGCTGATGGAAGCCAGCACCCGACTGCAATTTACTTCAGTAAACTTTCTTCCCAAGTTACATGTATGGAAAGTGGGGTGGGGGAAATGACACTAATCCCTTCTAAATTGCCTTGAAATCTTAGAGCCCTGCTTACCTGATTTTGATTGCAGCTATAGCCATCTTGTTTATGGAGGTTCGGTGGGCACTGAAAAATATTATCTTTTTAGTTGATGTACAAATGCATAAAAAATTCAGAAAATGTGTTTAATATAATAATACAAGAGAGAGAGAGTAAATGTACAATTAGGAACATTCGGAAAAACACATTTAATGCCATTAATGGATTACTTAATTTGACTCTATCATTAATGAATAAAGTCTAACACAGTTAATTCTTTTTATGTTTTTCTGTTTACCAGGAGATGGGCTCGATAGCAAGTAATGTTCATTTGTCAAGGAGCTACAAGCAGAAGGGCCTAAAACGGGCAGCAAAGAGAAGAAATCAGTTCGCTGCGGAGGAGTGGACACATTAAGAACTAATTTGCAACTTGTGCAGCTCCTTGTAAATGTCAAATCTGCATGTGACATTATGACATGTGCCTATGGGACATTGCTGCAAAAGCAAGAGAAACAGTCTTGAAGCACAATGTAATCAGTGTAAGTGCAGTATCCCTCTGACCTCTCCAGCCAGACTTGTTACTAGAATAATCTGTGAAGTAGGACTTGCTGCTGCTGCTGCTGCTGTTTCAACCAATCCATCTATGAGACCATTTTAAAGTACACTTCATTTTCTCCAGAAGTTTTCCAGAATAACTCCAGTTGCACTTTTTAAACATTTAAGAGAGTGGGATAAAGGTCAGGGGCCATAAGGTTGAAAGTGAATATGAAAGAAAAATATCCATGGGACAAGGAGAAGGAAGCTTAAGGACATTCACTGATGTCCCTCCCATTTGCCATTTTCTCAGCAAATGTCTTTTCAACCCAACATCTCAGTTCCCAAACCAGTGCTCCGTTCTTCTTCATCTGTGTTTCATTTGTCTTTTTGTCTCACACACAAGATCCATTATGACTGCAAATTCTCAGATTCATTTCAAAATGTCAATTCTTTTCCTCAGTTTCTACCATTTAACCCCAGGTCTAGGCTGCCAACATTATAAACCTGGCCGGTAATCTCCGATCCAAACTTCCCTGCTTCCACCCTGTTTCCCTGTCCCCAGAGAGATCCGTAAAAATATGAACACCAGATCATGTTGGTCCCCTGCCCAAAAAATTCTGAATAGCCTTCCAAGTTTCATGTGAACTGCTTCTCCCATCCACACCCCATCACCTAGCTGGCCCCATTTCCAACTCTCTCAATGGCTGCTGTGATTCCCTGAGATGCCAGGCCACTGCCTGCTGGGCTCATCCCATCTTCTCTTTAGGGATTTTGCTCAACTCTCACCCTCTCAAAGCTTCTCTAACCACTTTCTTTAGAGTGGCAGCTCCTCATTTTCTACATTTCCCCTTCTCCACTGCACTTACCACCACCTGACAACCCATATATTTCCCTAGTTTGTTTGCTTCTGCCCCCATGATTATGTGAGCTCCATGCAGGCCGGGTTTTCTCTCTGGCTTCCTGCTGCACAAAACAACACCAGGATGTGGTGGGTGTTCAATTACTACTAGCTGACTCAGAAAATGAATGGATCACCCATACTGGTAAAATGAAGTTATTTTATGCTGCAGGCATGGGGCCATTTATTGAGCTCATCACAAGAAAGATGAAGGATGCATGCAGCTTTCCTCAGGAGCTGTGACACACTACAGGACAGAGCAATAAAATGTTGGTTCTGCATCTTCTTCCTAAAGGCTGAAGCCCCTTTCAGATGCAGTCACCACAGCTCTTCACTACCTGGTCCTGTGTCTTCCAGGGATGCAACAATTGACAGTAAGCAAACCACACAAGAGAGATCCCCGGGCCTCTTCCATCTTTCTGGATCATTATCTCATTAATCAACTATCATAAAGTATTCACTTACCCTAAAACCAGTAAAACCAGAATAAATAGAAATGAGGGCTGGGGCCTCCTAGAAGAAGCAAATCACTTTTGTGATGTCTTAAGAAGGAAGGGGAAAAAGGAGACTGCTTTGCTGACTATACACACACACACACACACACACACACACACACACACACACACACACACACATATATATATACACACACATGTATATATAAGGATATATATATATATATATATATATGGATATATATGAGGGATATAGATATATATATAGATATAGATATATATATATCCCTCATCCCTCATTATAAACTGTCACAGGTACATGTGCAGTGATTTCTAGTCAATCTGGTTTTAGTTTAGGCTAAACAAAGCCAGTTGTTAGTCAGATGTGGTCCATGCACACCTGCGGTGCTGATCTGAATGAAAATGCCCCCTGCAAGTGCATATATTTAAATGCTTTAGTCCCCAGTTGGTAAAACTGTTTAGGTCTTTTATAAGTTGTTTCAGTCATGGCGCTTGTGGCAGCTATAGAAAAGTAATTGGGACACTTGGAATCCTAACTAACAGTCAGGAGGCTGTGGTGGAAGGATTATAGCCAGGCAGGCCTGCAAAGTAAGGCCATGCCTTAAAAGTAAACAAACAAACAAACAAACAAATGAATACTTATTAAGGCTAGGTGCTAATCAGTGCAGTGTTTAATGGGGAAATCCCGCAGAGGTTCTAAAATTCCTCTAAGGATCTTCAGAACTGGAACAAATCTGGGCCCTCTCCGTGTAAAGTGATGGTCTGTGGTATCTGAACACCACTGCTCCTGGGTTCACGGGGATGCCGATGCCGTGCAGGAAGATTCGGTGAAGCCATTTCGGTGGTGCCTATTTTAAGTTGTGGAATCCACCATTAATTTCCAGTGCTCACCAAGGCCACTTTCACGGCTTTCAAACAGAGGGGACGAAAGACACCAGGAAAACAGGACCCTACGGAACAACTGAACAAAGCTCATATGAACTCAGAGACTGGAATAGCAGCTGCAGGGCCTGTCAGGGTCTGCAGCAAATCCTCTGTGGATACTGTAGCTTTCAGTTTAGCACCATTAAAGACCCCTAAATGTGTGAATGAGTGAGTCTTGTCCCTTCTGTCGGGGATCTTTTATTTTTCTGTTAGCTGATCTTGTCCAATTTCAATATGATGGTTTTTGTTTTTTTTTTCTTATTATATTTTATTTTGTTGTGTTTAAATAAAGAAAAGAAGACCAGTGTTCAGAGATATCAGTAAATGCTAATATAAAAATCAACTAAAAACATGAAGTAAAAGGATAAGGGTGTAATGTAGCCAGGTGGATCATGATTCTCAGGGATGTAGGGTTCTATTTCCATAAAAACTCTGAATATCAATAAAGTCAAACTTCCTTGTCCCTTACAAAATAGAAGGAAAAATTATGGATTTTAGGTCCTTTTACTTCAACTATCTACTATGAGCTTATTCTGATGATCACATTTTTATTTTATTTTTTTACATTTTAAATTATTAATAAAATAGCATTTTATTCTAATGTGCCACTGAAAGAATAACAATACAATTTTTACCAAAGACACATGAAGTAAAAAGAAAAATAACTGCATTTCTTAGACAATAAAATAGGTTGAGGAAAGAGCCCCTATTTTATGTATTTTCTGTAGGTCTGTGTAGTGTATATGAATACATACATATATATATATATATATATACATATATACATATACATATACATATATACATATATATTGTGTATGTATATGAGTGTGTATGAGTGGTGTATGTGCAGTGTATATGCAGTGTGTGTATATACATATATATTATATCTGTGTGAGTATATGTATGAGGGTATGAGGGTATGATCTATGTGTGCCTATGGGTATCAGAGGTTGATATTGTATATCTTCTTATGACTCTCCATACCTATGTTTTGAGACAGGGTCTCTCATTGAACCGGAAATTCACCAATTAACTAGACTAACTGCCCAGAAATTCTCTTGTCTCTGTCTCCCATGCCTGCATTACAGGCACGTGCCAGCCACTACATCTGGCTTTCATGGGGATGTTGGGGATCCAAACTCAGGTCCTAAGGTTTGGATTGCAAACACTTTATCCACTGAGCTTTCTCCCCAGCCCCAATATCTCCACTTTCAAAGCCTATTTCCATCAGACTCCAAAGCAATTCAGGAATTAGATTTTGAAATGGAAACCTATATTTTTAAAAAACAGCTAAACATGAGAGCCAAGGACATATATTGTAGTTTTAAAAAAATAATACTATCCTATAAAAGTGACAGTCAAATGGTATATCAGAATATATATACTTATGAAAGACAGAATCCACAATTCTTGTACTCTGTCATTACAAAGAAATCTATTTACATACTTAAATATGAGAAACATATGCACAAGAGTGACATATAAATAAAGTCAGGACACATTTCCATGTGCTCTATCATTAACAGAGCCATGGGTAATAACACAAAGACCTTCCTGAAGGTTAATTAACACATCTTTTCTTTTTCTCTTCTCATGTTCTCTTCCAGCAGTTCCGTGCAATGCCAAGCACTCTGCTCTCCCGTCACTGAACTGATTGGGTGATAAGCTGATGAAGAATAATTAGGCATTCTGAGCCAGAGAGTCTAGTGTGGGTGGGAAGCAAGCACTGTCCAGTATGTCTTCAGGCTATCGCTATCAAGGGGCTTGTCTCTGCAAGGAAGCCATGCTGAAACCAATTGTGCCAGTAACCTGCTACTGTTTGAACCAGGATCTCTTACAAGACACATGTGGCCCTTGTATTAAGTTAAGGCTATAACTCAAGCTGCTCATTTTTGTTTTTATAGCATGATCTTTTGGCTTGAAAAGGATGCACCATGTTCTTCATGACCCCAGTGGACACCAGTCTACCTTGCAGTTGGCAAGTCCAGTCCTGGGAACATATCCTACAGAGATAACCCTGCAGGAGAGATATTCCTCCAAATGCATGAAAGTCTTTACATCTATACTGATAAAACAATAAAAAAAATACTGAAATCTAATGGATAATGACTGGGTAAAAAGAAATCAACTGATAAATTTGCACTATACCATCACAAAACAAGATAGTAACACAGGAAAACCTTCTGAAGACACATCAAAAAGAAAACAAAAGTCAAATGAAATCCCAAATCCTTACTGGGGCATACAGGTCCTCTTGCCAGCATCCTGACATCCTTTGAACCTTTTCTACTGTCCTCCTTTCTGCCTGCTTTCATTCCACATCTTGAAGAAACCATGCCTCTATGCTTCCTGCTTAGAAACTAACTCCTTCCACAGCAACTATCCCAACCTAATATTCTACCACATTTTTCTTTCCACAGTACCTTATTTTATCATATAAGTATGAAAAAATATATGTATATATACATGTATGTATTTATGTATACACATACATATTTTACATAGTATATATAAATACACATGTATGTATATATACATATGCATATATACATATGTACATATCCTGGCATTTACATCAGCACTTGGCAAGTAACTCAACAGATGTTCATTTGAGTGGCAAATAGGGCCATAAAATAACATGCTATAAATAAAAAGCACTAAAATTATACAAATATGGAGTCAAGAAGTCAATATTAATTACAGGATTATAATCATTTTAATGGACCAAAATCCTGCCAAAGCACAGAGGCGAGAGGCAGGGACTGCGGCAGTGGTGGAGAAACCTGGCCTTCTGCTCCCAGCCATGGCGGGTCTGCTTGCTCCCAGTCTCCTACCTCAGCTCCCTTCCAAAATTTTAAATTGTTCAAAATGTTTGAAAACAGCATGTAAGATGTGGGGACCTAAGGAGAAAAATTTTATGAATTGAATATAAATCATCTAAAGATATTTATGAAAGTGGAATTTAGAAAAAAAAAAAAGGAGAGATAAAGATGAAAATCCCAAAATACGATAGAAAACTTCCTGAAGTAATAGTTTGGTAGAGAGCTAGAAATATCTAGAAAACAAATCTACAATAAAGAAACTAAAATAGGTCTATACTCACAGTCTTTATTGAAGGATTTAAAACATGTCTTGCACAATATAAAAGATACAATGTGGTTTTCCATACCTGGCCAGAGTCTCCAGTGCAGTACTCGGTGATATCACAGCTGTTTACGGCATCCCGACATTCATACCCTCGTGACTGAAACTATAAATCAAAACCCAGCATTAGGAGGTAACATTCACCATAGTCAACAACGCTGCCATCCCTGCATCTACCCACAAGCCTGGGCTTTATCATAATCCCCATCCCTTGCTTCTAAATTTGTAAAACTATCACAGGTTAGAAATGAGGCTCAGACCAGGCAGTGGTGGCGCACACCTTTAATCCAAGCACTTGGGAGACAGAGGCAGGCGGATTTCTGAGTTCAAGGCCAGCCTGGTCTACAGAGTGAGTTCCAGGACAGCCAGGGCTACACAGAAAAACCCTGTCTCAGAAAAACCAAAAAGAAAAAAGAAAAGGAAAAAAAAAAAAAAGAAATGAGGCTCAGCTGCTCATCCCACACTGAGGTAAGCATCAAACAGGCACTATGTATGTAGATTGTAAAATCCACTGTCTCCACAAACTGAGGTAAGAAAGCGAGGTGATGAAATTTATGTAAAGAAGAAACACTGGTTTAGTTTAACACAAAGGGACAAAAAAAAATGTCATTAAACATTGAAGATTTCTCTAAAGGATATACATACACACACACACACATATAACCAACCATAACTAATTTGTCCATTAGTTTGAATATTAATCGTGCTTTAGATAAATACATACAACAAAATTACAATGAATTCATATAAATCAACTTCAGAGGCATCCATGGCTGCCTGTGATGAACAAAACATTTGGTTTGTCTGGCAAAGGATGGGCAAAATATGAAGTCTCATTAGCCTCAAGCAATTTATCATTTGGTATGTAATATGAGGCAAGCACAAATTAAGCTGAAATCTCTTATAATATCATGATGTAGAACCTCCCTTGGTACTGAAAAAAAAAGCAATAAAATCATGTAGTTTTTATAGCGACTTGAAATGTCATAGATCTAACATATGAGATAAAGGGGTAATAACTTTTGGAAAAGAACTGTCAGTTACTGAAGGTGAAAAACTACACACACACACATACACACACACACACACACACACACAGACACACACACACCCCACATGCAAGCACACACATACACACATGCACACATGTGACAATGTAAGTACTGCCTCACCTCGCTTTCTTGACATTATGAGATTCAAAAAGCCAAGTGGGAGATATAAGTTCTAGTTTTTATACTACGTGTCTAAAACAAATTAGGGTAAGTTTTAAAAAATGAATGTTGGAAATAGGTTGTTCAATTTAAAGACCAACAGAATTTTTCCTCTTTTGTCCTATGATTTAATCTGTTTGTCTGTGTTAACAGGGTAACTTGTCTAGTTTGGAGGCTGTAGGTGTGGGTACACCCTCTTGAGGAGGCCTGGGAGGATGAGAAAGTAGACAGTGAATAGACACATGCTGTGGTCCACAAAAGTTCAATAAAATTACCAGTATCACTGAGCTAACATGCATAAATGTGTATCAAGACACTCAAAAGCTCAACAGACATCCTGACACGGCTGGCTAACTTGTCAAGGAATGAAAAGAAACATGAAACTTCCAGGGGACTCACAAGACATGAGGTGTTGTTACAGCAGGGGCCGTCACTGCAGTGGGCCCCATTGGAGAGCGAACACTTCTTACAGCAAACTCCATAGCATTCCTAGAGAAAACACTCCATTGAGTAAACCAGGAACATACCACTGCCCATCAGTATTCCCTCCATGTGCAGTTTATGCATCAGATGACAAGAGTTCTATAATCAGTACACTAACATTTTAGAGAAACCAATCACTTCAAATGATGACAGACTCCTGCCATGTTTCTCAGCAGAGTGATCTCCCAAGAGTATGATTATTCATTAACAGGCACCCCCACACAAGCCTCTGTAACTATACCATGTTCTTAATACCCAGGTTTTATCTCATAAAGGAAAAAAAATAAATGCGGCATGGGAAATGCTCATGATTCTGTACAAGGTGCCTGAGATGGATATGAGCTCTGAATTAACTTTTTAAAGGTCAGGAATTTGATTAGAACAATCCATTAAGCTTTTCAGACACGGCTGCAACAACAACATGACAAATTCTTATGTGTCTGAGCTGGGACAAAGCATTGATCATAGCAATCAGGAAAAAAAAAGAAGGCAGTGACCCCACAATGAAGGATAACATGTCTGTTCTCCGCTGTTGTTCTTCTTAGCTTGGAGGATGAACTGAGCTAAAAGTAGAGACAGTCTCTTATACCTACCACATGGAAACCACAGTCGCATTCCTCCCCGGCCTCCACATATCCATTTCCACATTCCGTGGGCTCAAACAGCTGAAAGAGAATGGAGAATGCAGAGAAAAGCATTTGAATTTATTGCAGAAAACCTATACATCAAGCTGGCCATATACATGGCTGTATCATATGAATCTTCTGTGATTATTACTTTATATTCATTTTTACTTGTGTGTTCTGTGTGTACCTATGTAAGTATATGCACACACACACACACACACGTGGGTAGTTGGAGAGGTCAGAAAGTAACATTGGATTGCTTGGAACTACAGCTACAAATAGTTATAAGCTGCCTAGTGTCAGTGCAGGGAGCCAAACTCCACTATTCCGAAAGAACAGCAAGTTCTCTTAACTGATGAGTCATCATATAATAAGTGATCTACTATTTGCTTATTAATAACACTCTTTAAAATCATCTTAGAAAGGATGTGGTATCTCTGGGGATTTCCTTGGTGGGGTCTTGAGAGACAACCTTCCAGCATTAGATTGACTATGGAGTTAAGCTGTCAAGAAAAATAGATCGCTTCCCATGTTTTCTAATGGAGCTAAAATGTATTAGTAATAAGACTCATAGATATCTAATTTGCTGACTTGACTAAAGGCAGCCAAGAAGACATCCAAACTGTCAGAAAGATAAATATGTTTAGTCAAAACCAA
This sequence comes from Mus musculus, assembly GCF_000001635.26. Classification (NCBI taxonomy): domain Eukaryota; kingdom Metazoa; phylum Chordata; class Mammalia; order Rodentia; family Muridae; genus Mus; species Mus musculus. The sequence continues at coordinate 63,554,536 of NC_000067.6, read as the reverse complement.
ATGTGTGATGTACAACTAAGGAAATGCCAATAAGCTTAGAACAATGTTGTCAGAGACTCAAATCTATCCCACTCATTGGAAAGAAATCTGCATTGTCTGGCACAAAGTCCCACCATTGCATTCCTTGAATTATCTGTGAGTAGAAAGAAAATTAATTCAATAACTTAGGAATTTCAATAAATTAACTATATGCAAATACCCAATCTCTTAATACTCATAAAGAAAAAAACTAAGTATGTTAAGTTAATGTATAGCCATGTGAATCAATAGAAATCTCTCAGTCATTGCTGCACTCATAGCAGAAGAAGTTTCTAGAATATCCCCCCCTCATGGTGCCATGAACTTGTTTCTGGATAATAATACTATAGATGGATCGATGAGAAAGTTGCTTACTCACATCAAAAGTGTCTATATCCTATTGGCTGGGACAGGACTTTCCTGGAATGATTATCACTTCTGGGTGTGTGGGGTATAAGGAGAGAGTCTGGAATAGCACACCTCAACACAGATGCTCAGAGCCATGAACTTCAGAGAAAAAGCTTGCCTCCAGTAGCCACATACACTATGGGCAACAGTCATCTACCACTGAGTCTACACAAGAAAGACTTGCTTCTACTACTTCCAGGAAAGAACTATTATAAGAAGTAAGGAAATGTTCTAGCCGAGTTGGGTGGGAGTCAGTAGTGCTAATTAATCTCCATGCTCCTTTGACTGGCAGGCAAGAGAATGCAGAAAAAGGCAGGGCAGTAGAAAGATGGCCAACACTTGGTACCAGGCTTTAGTTCTTGGGTTCTTTCCCCTTCCTGAGTTTGGTCACTATCTCAAAACAGATGTAAATCACAGCAACTGGGAAGATTTCTGAAGCAGAGAAAATATGCATATCAATGGAAAATAACAAGCAACACTTGCCTATGCATATATTCATTGACTAAGAACACTGGGGATAAAAAATTAGTTATATACATACAAGCTACTCTACTGGAATTCATGAAGCCTTCTTTTTTGATCATTGTAATTTGTAGTTTAAAAGGAGAAATTGTCCTGTATCTAACTTCTGAGATTGAATATGTAAACATAGTTTTTTGGTGTGAAATTCCCAAGTTACCAGGATAATTTTCTTCCTGTTTACAGGTAATCTGAGAAGTGTATATTCCAGAGACCTTAACCTCTCCAAACAAGCTAGAGCTGTCTCCTGAAGCACAGTGCTTACAACTGGCTGCCAGTTGCAGGGCAAGGTAACACTAGCCGTGCTCCATGTAATTCAAAACTGCCAGCAGTTCACAGGAGTTCTTCATTACACAGCTCACTCATTTCAGATGCCTTCAAGACTTCTGGTTTCTATGCCCAGAGGTCACTGCCAGGAAAGACCGAGCAGCCTATTTTAATGGTGCACAGTCACTTTTAACGTCTCAGTTCTCTTGAGATTTACAGCGCTTTGGCTTTACTGAGATTTCTCAGGGATGTCAGGTTCCAAGCAGTCATTCCGACACTAGCTGTATCACTCACTTGTGAGTATGAAATAAATCAGTCTATCCGTTGTTTGCCTTGGTGACTGATTTTTTTTTAAAGACAAGGTCAACACAATATTGCCACTCTTTAAATTTGCAGAGTATCGAACATTCTCTATACAAATGAACTCTATCTGACATGTGAGGTGTTATTCTAAAAGAAAAGTGAATTTTTTCCCATGGTCAAATTCCAATACCATCTGCTAATAATGCCAGTTCTGTCTTTTCAACTGCTGGCCTGCTTCATTTCCAAACATGCTCCTATAAAAACACAGCGCCTTCTGCAAAAGCGTTAGCCTGTCAGCTGGAGAATGCTGCCTTTGCTGAACTTTAGGAAAGTGTGATGATTGGTTGTGTTCTATGTCAAGGGAACTGGAGCATATCTTATAATCAAACAATTTCATGCTTCTTACAGCAAGAAATAAATATTTATATCATGAGGGCCAAAAGAAGATTTTCAAAATTTAATTTTACTGTCAAATGTGTTTTCTGAAAACTCCTAAAAATCTCTTCTGGAAATGTATAATTTTCTTTAAGTTTGTGCTTGAGGAATTGCAATTTTGTTTATACATACTCTTATGAAACGCCATTGCCAGCGTGGGCTTCCAGAGGAAGGGAACTATGTAGTAGAAATACTTGAGGTATTTATAGAACTTGCAAATGTTAGACCAAGACCACTTTTTGCTTGGCTGACATCAGTAATGCTTTCTGCCTGGGACCAGATCACCCCAGAGAGTGGAGGAGTTGGAGCTGGATGGTAGGAGAAACTTTCGGGAGGAGAAAACTAAGTCTCCAGAAGGAATGCCAAGGTTAAATGAGACTTAGCAAAGAAGTGATCCAAGGAAAAGTTCTTTCCATTCTGACTCCCTATGTCTTAGCAGAAAAATGAAAACACCAACATGAAATTCTGTAGAATTTTGCGTTTTAGGGAACTGCAAGCGAGCACTGAACACTGACACTCAATTTGGTCTCTTGAGCATGCAGCGGCTCTCTATAACTGAGCATCTATCAGTTGGGTTTAGTGGCTCCTACCTGAACTTGCAGTGTCTGGGAAGCTGAGGAAGGGAGCTTGTAGCAATGTAGTGAACTGTGTGACATGAGACTTGCTTTCTGAGAACAGTCTCTGATGTTTGCCATATCCTTACTATTGGAAAATCAAGTCACTAACCTTAGTTGGCCTATTGAAAAGACATGCTCCGCCACCTCTCTGTAAAAAGTCTCTGTACTCCAAAATGCTGCACTTTGAGAACTTTCGAGAGTGGGACACCCTGAAGAAACAAGGAACCAATTATGTAAAAAAAAAAAAAAAAAATTCACAAAAGCCATCATCAGAGAAGAAAATTAAAAACCACTGAAAGTTCATCCTGGATGTAGATGGATCAGCACAAATATTTGGTAAGATGCTTGGGTACAAGCTGCTACATCTACGGGGTGGAGTCTATAGGAGAAAGGAAAATGAAAACCTTCACAGACTAGGAGATTGGTCACTCCCAAGCTACCGACCCCCTGCCTGGTCTGTCTCGAAACCCATCGTTTAAAAGGTTTGCTACAAAATCTTAAATCAAGACTAGGTTTTAAAGCTTGATTATTTTTATTTACTGTGTCTCAATAGAGGCAACCTCACTTTCCTTTACTCTGTTCTGAATAAAGGGGGTCCAGCAGCCTACTAAACCTTCTTTTCAGAGAAGAGGCTGGAAGGTCAGTTTATTAAAGACAGTGTTACTCAGGCTTCAACAAGCCAAAATGTAAGTAAATGAATAAACCCTGAAGGATGTGTGGGATCATGCTGGATCATACATGCATATGTTATTAGTGTGTATGCCCACAGCAAAAAAGAATTAAGGGATGCTCCCGTGAGCAATGGCTCTTTATTCTTCATTTCAAATACAATTATTGAGCAATATTCATGATTTAGCATGAATAAAAAATGAACCTCTCTGTGATTTATTCAATCAAATTAAGACCCCTATGTCAGCACACAGGGGACTATCATACACACGACGAGGTTAAGCTAAATCATACACATTAGTTCCCAGGGAATGTCTGCAATAGGCCATTCTAGGATATAATGCAATAGTTTTATGTATGAGGGTATGTGCAGAATTAAAATTCACCTCTATTGACAGCAATGTCTTACAAGAAGTATACCAAATATATCTTTGAGAAAATATACATTAGCTTCAAATAGTTTATTGCATCCTATAAATATTCAATCCAAAACTCACTTAGAAATTGACAATTTAAAAGGCAATAATATTGTCATACAAAAGCAACATATATATGGCGTCTTTGCTATGGGACCTATTAAGCCTGCATCATCATAAAGAACTCAACTGTGGAGCACAAATAATATGGCCGGAAAAGGCAAGCATTTCAAGGTTAGACTGCATTTCAAGGAATATGCTCTGGCATCGAAGGGGTAACAGTTAATTGCATAAACTTTTTCCTCTCTATGGAAGAAGAAGGAAGGGCCCCCAGGGAAGGAGATGGTTTCGTTGGCATCAGTGCAGAACAATGGTAGGACAAAAAATTCCCAGTGTCTGGCCTAAGCAAAGACAGTAAGAAAGAAAATTCTCGCCACTACTATGATGCCTACTGGCAATGGCCTACATAGTGTGGGAGTCTCCTGGAAACAGCAGTGGTGCCAGGTCTCAGGCCACGAGTGCTACTGGACAGCTGGTCCAGTTGCACAAGTGCCCACCAAGGAAAGACAAGTAAAGTAATGGTGCTTGTCTACCACTTGGCAACTCTTCTGTTTAGGCATTATAACTCTGAATTATTTAAAAAAAAAAACAAAACTCTGTCGACTCTACAAACAATATGCTACAAATTTATTACCATAAACTAGCATTTATAAGTTCCTTAAAATGTAAATGGATGACTGAATTGATTTTCACTGGCTGCTTCAGGTAGACCATCTGCTTTTATTCTAAGTATATTAAAAGATTAATGCCACTACCAAACGCAGAAGCTTTTAGTCATGTGATTCCTGTAAGGGTTAATAAATACAAGTAGCTAATACATTTCACTTTTCTCCCCAACCTTAAATTAAAAATTAAAACATAAAGTGAATTAGCACTGTCAGTTTTAAAATATCAGACAATTAATTATTGAATTTATACTAAGTGCTTAGCCTAAAAGACCAGTACCTGAGAGGCTGTGTCTCTAATGACTATATATGCAGCCATTTTTGCATTGGGCATACATCACATGCAAGAGTAATGCAGACTTACCCTGTTTCTTCCATGATGCAGCCGCCCCAGGACTCTATGCATTCACATTCTAGCTCAATGAAACAAGAACAACAAAGGGGGTGAGGGGAGACAAAGTCACAGCTTCAGTTTGCACCAGTTCTTGCAAAACTTCCTCAATACAGAGTGTCAAGACTCCTCTATTTCCTTTAGTTCATGGGTTCTTATGCCTGGAGTATAGATTGCTTCCTAAGGGGGAAAACAACCTTGGTCCTCTCTTCATTTTTGTTACTCAGTTACCTTGATTAGATTTCTAAAATTCAATGTTTAGTTAGAAGTACCATTGGCTAGAAACAAAAAGATGAATTCTAGTCCATCTTTTAATCAAGGAGAGAGTCCCATAGAGAAGACACTCAGCTTTTTTTGAGGGGGGGGGGGGAAGGGGAGGGGCAGGGTGTCTGCTTTAGAATGGAAGTGATGTCTACCTATCTCCCAGCATGGCTTTAGGGCTCAAACAGATAGATGGCATTCCCAGACAGTCTGTATGAATACAGCACAATGTCACTGAAGTCCTTCAGACACAGGGCAGCTAAAGAATAAAATTCAATTTGCTGGAGTCAGGGCTAGGATCAGCCAGAGAAGTGCAACAATCTCATCCCAGTCTACTTCACCATTCAGTCCAATAACAGCTCAGCTGACCCCAGCACTGGCCTCCAGGACTTTTAACTAAGTTACGGAACCCAATGTTCTTCTTCCCGAGTCTGAGCTATCTGGGTCAGTTTCTGAAACTTTAAAGTGAGGTGGCTACTTCCTTGAGAAAGCACATAGTCTGAGCAAGATTTTAGTAAATGAAAGTTTGTGGAGACTAGGAGACTGTTGCTGGGTGCTTGTCATGACTGTGTGTACTTGGTCCTTAATGACATAAAGGGACTCAGGAGTATGGATGCGGGTGTCCTTCCACTTCTCCACAGTACTACCTATCAGTCACATAGAAGACAGCATGTGAGATAATGCACTTTTCTTTTCTTCTCTGGGAAGGCCTGGGTGGGAAGAGAGGGTTTTTTTCTCCTCGCTCTCAGGACGATATATAATGAGAGAGTGAGGATTTCAGCTTATTTTCTCATTAAATGAACAATGGATGAACGTGCTGCTCTTTTTCTCCACCAGGTCCCATTGTGATGCTTTGCCTTCTACCACAAAAATGTACCAAGATTATATTTGACCACGGTGCTCATACAAAGGGGACTAAAATTTGGGTTGGATTTTATCCTGATTTTAAAATAAATGAGATATGGACTTTATCCTGATTTTAAAACGAACCAGATATTTCCATGGGCTTCTAAATATCTGACGTTCCCTCAGTCCTCAGCCCACTTGAAAAGTTAGTCCTATCCTTCCTTCTCTCATCTGTTCAATGGAAACAGTGGCCTCAACAGTCCCTTGCCTTACTTTGATGCCACATGGGTCAGGGGCCATGGATGAGCTCCTCTTGGACCTACCTGCACCAGAGGACAATTGTGTCCTGTGCCCACGCATTTGAAGCTTAAAGGGCCAGAGGCAGGCTTTGCTTAGGGGAGACAGGAGCTCACCTTCTAGATATGACCTTGTGGGTGAGTGTGGTTAGCATTTAAATATGAGCTCCTTGTATGCTGTAGATCTCATTCCCAATGCACTATATATCTGATCATCTCTCCACAGAGCTGTATCTGTCATTTTGTGTCTATGCTCAAATGATTAAATCTCTGGAGAATATATGCATACCACTACCACCCCACCTCGTCCCAACGTTCTCTATGTAAGATAGAGCTGACGGAGGATAAGCTTATGAATTTTGAAAGAGAAATGTATTCCCCTCAGATAGCCTAATAATGATCTCAAAATGTTCAAGATTATTTTTTGAAGCATGAGATGCACTATGATTAAACCACGGTGGCATGGAAATAAAGTATTCTCGGTGACTGGGCATGCGTAATACACACAGAACGACAAGGGGACTGGAGTAAGAAGTCAGTGTACATACTTGGCTTCCTGCTCGAAGGTTCCCACTGGATTCCAAGGTTTTGAGCCAGGCTCTGTGATAATACTTGTGCCACCGCCATTGGAAGACCATACTGGGTTTTCAGAGTTGAAAATGTTTGGGAAACATTTGAGAGAGTAGAACAAAGCCAGTTATTACTTCTTCATTGTTATCAATCTCATTTCAAGCTCCTTAGGAGAGCCTTAAAACATCTATAGATGGTGTACACCCTTCAAATCATTTCTCCCTTGAGACTGTGCCCCACAAGCATCTTTCAGAACAGGAAGTTTTCACATGGGAACAGAAAGTAAAAGTGACTAAGACTGTGCTCCAACTCAACATATTCAAATATGTCAAGAAAGATCACAGTCAGCTATTGGATGGGTCACACGGCCCCCAATGGAGGAGCTAGAGAAATTACCCAAGGAGCTAATGGGAACTGCAACCCTATAGGTAGAACAACAATATGAACTAACCAGTACCCGGGAGCTCTTGTCTCTAGCTGCATATGTATCAAAAGATGGCCTAGTCGGCCATCACTGCAAAGAGAGGCCCATTGGACTTGCAAACTTTATATGCCCCAGTACAGGGGAACGCCAGGGCCAAAAAGGGGGGAGTGGGTGGGTAGGGGATTGGGGGGTGGGTATGGGGGACCTTTGGGATAGCATTGAAAATGTAAACGAGGAAAATACCTAAAAAAAAAAAAGAAAGAAAGAAAGAAAGATCTCCCAGTACCTAAAAGCATTCTGAAGTGAGACTGCCGAATAAGACCTATCCCAGTGCTTGCCAGGATTTTGAAACAGTTGGCTGGGCTTTGGAGTGCTTCTTTCAATTAAAAATTTTTGTGATAAAGGTACCCAAACAATGGTTCTATAAAAACATTTGTTTTAATCCATACCAAGCTTAAGTAGAAGACATAAAAATGAAAATTTATATAGGAAGACAAAATATAATCTATAAAACTTTTATTTAAATGAGCTAATTCTAAACAAGAAAGCATTAAAAATTAAAAAAAAAAAGAGTCACAGGAAAAAGGATTGATAAGTTGATAAACACTTAACATCTCAACTAGAGACCTAAAAATCTCTGAACCAATTTTCAGGTAATGTTTGTACCATTAGAGTACAAAACTTCCATGGTGGTATACAAAGCTGTCAGTATGAACTCAGGGCTCCATTTACTGATCTGAACCACTCACATTACTACATCCCTAAAGTCATTGTTGAAGACTTGTGGGAGAACAGTTATACACGGGGCCTTAATGAAGAATGAAGTTAGTTGCAAAGACGGAGCTCTAGTTACAGAAATCATGAAACTTACCTCATTCACACCAACCCCTCTTATTCGAGAACACACGCCTCCAAAGTAACTCAGACTGCTTCTCTTATAATGGAATGTCACGCGCCTTAAGAAAATAAGGTACTGTCAGGAAACACCACATACACACTCCTAAAACATGAATTCTCCCACACCCTAAAAGTCACTCCCAACCGGAAATAAAAACAAACAAACCTGTATTTAAATAGATTTCCATCTATGCTGTTATAAACACATTGACTCTTTTTCTACTAAAGAATATCTATTGCTGATTATTATAAATTGATAAAAGCTGAAAGAGGAGGTGGGCAACAGGCAAAAGTAAGACAGAAAGAGGGAAGGTGTTGCTTGGTTGGATTGCAGGACAGAACCATAGTGGAAGATGAAAAAACGGCCATGAGTGGGGAGGAGGAAGAGTGGGAAGAGAGGATGAATCTCTTCCTTAGTGACAGAAACACACCTGCATTCAGTAGTTGTCTAAAAAAAGGTGTTTTCTAGACGTCCTACAGCTAGGTGTGCTCACATGACAATGATCTAGCCAACATGTTCGAAGGAAACACACACAAGCTTTCAAGAAACCTGGTTTACAGATGCTGTCCTTATAGAAGGAGCACCCTCTTGCCTCTCTCCAAGCCAGGCCCTCCTGCTGCCTGTAGAGAAGGCAACAGTACCAGGGGCACCTTGGGTTGTGCTTTGACCTTAAGGATAGCTGCTCTGTGCTTGGACAGTAGAGCTGAAGGCCACTGAACCAAGCAAGCCTCCCAGCCCTGGAATTCTACTTCCATAAACCCAGAAGGAGAGCAACAGCAACTTTGCAGAAGTCACTGCCCCCTGTATGGGGGCTAACGGATACAATAAGGAAGATAAACGTCGAGCCAAACTGCAGTAAGAGCCTGAAGGAGCACGTACGAGATGAGGTGGACCGCGTCAGCGTGCTGTTTGATTCGCTGCCGGTACTTGGAGAAGTCATGTAGCATCTGCACGGGGTTGATGGTGATGTCAATGTGATCCTTCTCGGTCCAGGTCTCGACAGCCACCAGGACAACCCTGGTGTTGAGCTGTTCCTTGTAAATCTGGGGGTATACAACAGGACAGGTGCAGGAGGCAAACACTGGGTCAAACATGCACAATCAGTGAGTCAGTCAGCGGAAGGGAGGTGGGGGAGGGGAGAGAACATGGGGTCAGAATTAGCTAATCATACAGAATCGGCTTCCGCTTTCTCTTTTCCAAGAGCCAAAATAACGAAGGAAAAAAAAAATCACACAACTCTGTATTCTCTACTCTCCTTAAAGAGATTGTCTCCACCCTCAGCTCAGAATTTTCAGTTGCCTGGCATATTATGAGAATGTAGGGACGTCAAGGTACTCAAGTCAGGACCTGCACTGTCAACAGGGCCCAGCAAAATAACCTTTCCAAACCCCAGAGGAGATGACAAACCGGAGCCTGACACAGAGACTCTAAGTGTAATATAACCTGCAGGCTTGGGACAGTTCATCAAACAGTATAGTTGCCTTGCTACACAATATAATAACTCTCAGAGAGAATCACAGAGCTGAGGCCAAGTGCGGGGGCTGGGGGCACAGATCTGAGGCACCAATCTCACTCTCACTTCCGAGTGGCATCACTCAATTCACATCTTGTTATTCTTCTGTTCTCAATACTTTGGACCAAATCAATAACTCACAGAATTAAGCAACTTCAAGGAGAGCTGCCAAGTTGCCCCGCTTTTAAACTATCTAAGAAAATAAATGAATGGTCTTTGAAGACAGTCAATAAAGAAATTAGCATCAAATTGAAGCTATAATGTCTTTACACAAAAATGAGCTAAGTATAATATATTTCTGCAATGGACGATCAGCTCCAGGATTTTATAAGTATAACATAAACTAAAAATTAAATTTTGCAAAGTATGATTTTATTCAATCACGTAAAAAAAAATGACTAATGCAGAGATGCTGCCTAATAAATAGCTTTTGCAGGGGAGAATATGTGTTTAAGATTCTCTTTTCCATATCCAGTTATAGGTTTCCTGTGAGCAGATTGACAAGGGCTGAAATTAAAGAAAAGTAATAAGGCAGATGTAAACCGGCTCTCAGGGGTTCAACCTTAATTTTATATTACATATTCTATGCACATCAACTCATATTACAATTTTGTCAGCTGTGCCTATGAGGCACATAACATATGCTAGGTGCACAAAATATGTTATGAATATTTACATGACGGGTGGTTTGGGGCTGTTTAAAAGGCAGATCTTCAGAGTGAGTAGCATTTAGATGCTTGGCAATTTATTAAAAAAAAAAGATTTTTTTCCACAGTCAAGAGGCACCATACAATAAATACAAGATAAAAAATACATTTAGCTTAACAAAGTAGCACTTCACATCAGAATATATAAATTAATTTATGCAACTCAATTAATTATTTATTGGAATATAATGTATGAAACTCAGCTCTGGGTTGTTGCAACCTAAGGCAGGGAACATGAAGAAAATCTAATCGGTCATTCTCTGGAATTTATGAAATGGCACGAGGGGAAAGCCCATCAGTAGTGAGGACACGTAGGGCCACACCCCTCTGAAGGAAGGAGCCATTTCATTGTCCCAAGTCATTCTGTGTGGCAATGACACCTAATTTTATCATCTAGAATACTAGAAAGTAAGTCTGAGACATTCCACCCTGGGAGAACTAAGATAATAAATCCACAGTCTGGAGATTTCCATCTATCTAAACCCTCTTAACACACGCTGCCTCAATCCATTAGGACTTCTCTACTTACGCAAAAATATTTAGGAAAAGCTCAAGTAGTTATTAATAAAGCCTCATTGACTGAGGATAATTTCCAGGCTTCACGGTCTTTCTCCGCTGCACTTTGTCCCCCACGGACTCTGGTAATAACCGAGGCAATGCTATACAATTACTGTGGGTTAATAAAAATTTCTCACTGTTTAAGGAGGTGGCGATGCTAGCTACTCTGATTTGCTCATTAGATACTGTACACATGTATCAAATTATATCACTGCACCCCACAGATACGTGGAATTAAAATGATAATTAATGAAAGTCAATATGCTTAGAAGAAAGAAACAATGCCAAAGCTTCTTGGGAAGTCTGAGAATTCTGAAGCCCAGACAGCACTTTCTTACAAAGCTCTCCCTCCATCCAACAGTTTCTTCGCCAGGGGGACGTATGAATACATTGTTTTCATTTCATCCAAGAAATAGCCAACATTATCACTGAGCATAGGGAAAGAGATATGAACCATGCTTTTTGGATTAGTGAAAAGAAGTTTCAAGGAAACCAGGCTACTTACAGAATCTACAAGGTTGACCACAGACTTTGCGAAGTTGTTGGTATGCGCGTGAGAAGAGCGGTGCTTCTTATACTGGGGGGTAAGAGAAGATGGACCAGTCACTTCCAAGTTCTTACTGTCCTCAATGTCAAAGATTCCATATTAAACAGAAATGCTAGAAATATGGCTCAAAAGATCAGAAACTGGTTTGTGCCAAGCTGGACACAGTGATGCTGTTTTGGCTTTTGTTTGTTGGTTGGTTATTTTTTTTCTTTTCTTACCACACAAACCCAGGCAGAAAAATTGTAAAACATGTCCCATGGTCTGAAGGAGCCTATAGTTGTATACACAGAAACTCTGTCCCTCGAAGTCAACTTTTAATTCAGTCTTAACAGCTACTATTCGGTTCTTTTGCATTCATAAAAATGAATCTTTACCATTTACAAAGGGCTTAGACCAAAAACTAGTCTCCTCTGAACAACTTTCTTACTTTAACCTCAAGGTCAAGCACAAGTCAAAGCCATTTCCTATCATGCAGCGCTTCATGTAGCCTTGTCCATGACGGGGAGTATTTGTTCTGCTTTTAGTAAATTTCCCACAGAGGATGCCACTCCTAGAACAAGCCTTTATTCTAGATAACCAAAGCCAAAGATGAGGCAAAAAAGAAAAGGAAGTATGCAAACAATAATAGTGTAAAACTATTTAAGAAAATCATTCTGTATGTCAACCTGGAACTGTGGTGGGCTTCTATAATCCCAGAGCTTGGGAAACTGGGTAGGAGACTCCCTTGAGCCCAAGAGTTAAGGACCTGTACAAAAGAAATCTCAAGAACAGAACAAAACATCTAGGGACATTTGTTTGGGGTTGGGAGAAGTTGCTGTTTGGAGGAGTCAACAGTCTGAGACTTCATACTCCACCACTGTACAGCGAGTGCACTACCATTGGACGCAACTCCCCACTAAGGAGTCAGATACTTTACTCAACATACATTGAGGAGGAGGAGGAGGAGGAGGAGGAAACATTTGACAGCTTAAGTCAGCGGTAGGAACCCCATGCTCTGGACTGCTCCATGAGGCTATTGTTCTTTCTACAACCATTAGGTAAAAGAAAAGCATGGTTTAAACTGGTGACTCTTTCGTACCATGTGCTTGAAACTGGTTTTCTTTTTTTTTTTCCATTTTTTATTAGGTATTTAGCTCATTTACATTTCCAATGCTATACCAAAAGTCCCCCATACCCACCCACCCCCACTCCCCTACCCGCCCACTCCCCCTTTTTGGCCCTGGCGTTCCCCTGTACTGGGGCATATAAAGTTTGCGTGTCCAATGGGCCTCTCTTTCCAGTGATGACCGACTAGGCCATCTTCTGATACATATGCAGCTAGAGACAAGAGTTCCGGGGTACTGGTTAGTTCATAATGTGAAACTGGTTTTCAACTGTACTTATTAAATCACTTGTATCTTTCAGAAAGATTAAGAATATTTAATACACAATAAAAATCATGTTTTGTTTTGTTTTTTCCTCTTCAATAATCCTAGATCCTTCTCAGAGTCCCTATCTCTGAATACCACCACCATGTGAATTCGAGAACAGTTCCTAACACATGAATTTCCAAAAGCACTTTGGAACCAGCCCAGTAACTTTGAACTGTGATTTAGAGGTACCAAACGTGAGCTGTCTCTTCAGTACCAAAGAAAAGACACCAAGGTCACAGGATGAAACTCAGAAGTCTAAAGCTCTAAAGTAGGGGCTCAGAGATCTTAAGTCATGATCCTACTTAGAGCTTGAAACTGGAAGCTGTCAATCAGGAAGAGAGCATGCGACAGAGCCCTGAGCCAAGTTCCCAAACATGATCTAAGGGGTCAGATATTAAACAACTATAATAGGAGAGAGAGAGAGAGAGAGAGAGAGAGAGAGAGAGAGAGAGAGAGAGAGAGAGAGAGGAATTATTGGGTCGAAGAAACCAGAAGTGATGAAAACTGGTTTCAAATGATCATGATGATGATGATGACGACCGTCATCTGTATTCAGTGTTGGTAAGAGAGAAAACGAAGGGCAGAAGGAGGCTGGGGAGGAAGCTCGTGACCGAGTACTTGCTGAAGAAGCAGAAAATCTTGAGTTTCCAGCCCCACAAAGAAAACAACACTCACTCGGCACCCAGGATCTATGAGAAACTATGTCCCCCGCACAACAAATATCCACTCCTCACAACCCCATGAAGGGAGCTCTATTATCCTCAAATAACTTATCTGGGATTACGGGGCTGAAACCAAAGTTTGTCCTACTCTGGGCTAGAAGAAGAAATTAACTTATTCAGTTAATAATTCTTATGAGATAACTATAAACTATTGCTTATTATATAGCCCTCCCCAACAAGTCAAGATTATTGATGAAAATCTGTAATTTGTTCAGTCCATTAAAAAATACAGTGGTTTTTAAATAAGGAAAACCAAATGAGGTTTTAATTGAAAACCTATTTGAGTCATTGCTGATTTGCACCTTATTGGTTCATATTTAATAACGCGGCAGCAATGCAAGCAAAACACTTGCTTTACATGCACTTTAAAATATCTCAACCAATTTTTTATTAGGCAGTTTTTAATATTTATTTTTAGCTTAAGCAGCTCAAAGAAATGTTTGCAGACTTTTATCAAGCTATAATTGCTCACAAATTAGGTTCTGCCAGCTAGGTACCAAGACGCTTTCTACAAATTTGAGAGTTTTTTTTTTCTTTCTTTCTTTCTAATTGAAAGCCTCTGATAATTGGGCTGCTTGTTCAAAACACGAGAGGTGCAATTTTTCAGGCGGCCAGTATTAGAGAGGGAAGCTCGAATGCAAATGTAGGCAAAATGTTTCCATTTCCTGCATGAATGAGAACTAATTTGGCAAATAAAGAAAAATGTGCGAGCTCCATTTATGATAAAACTTACCTTCACATTTTCTGATCACTGAAAACCATTTCCATTTAAGCCGGCAAATTGGCTTTCACTTCCTGGATAAATGAGCCCCTTAAGAAATGTGCCCTTTAGAAAACAATTAAAGCTGAACCTTATTTTCAACCCAAAGGTAAGAATTATAAAACCCCGCTGGCTCGTACAGTACAAACACCGCGAGATGGGGCTCCTCGGTGGGGTGATTATGCTAAAGCCCAGCAGCAAATCTCCAGACACTGGAAATTGACGCATTCACTTATCCTAGCTCAGTCTGCTTGCGGCTCCGAGGTGCAGTATTCTGCTCTCTAGTCATTTATTGCATCTTTGCAGTGATAATATTTTAAAACTTCATTTAATAAAAAGATTACCTAAAAGGGGAGGGGGCTTTTCTCAACTCCTATGAGGGGGTCTTAAAAATGAATATTTATTTGGGATGACTATAGGACAGGATGTAATCTGGTTTTATAGCAAAGGGATTATTTACTGCTATTAGCCCAAAAGAATATTCTTCAAATGCTAGAAACTCCCTGGTAGTTTTGTTCTATCTGGGGCATTATCACCATTCAAAAAAAATCAAGGTTTGTTATTTGTTCATTTGCATTTTTAAAGTCCAACACCACCCAAAATTTATCATTAAAATATGCTCAGTTTTCATTCCCTATACTACAATGAAATGAAAACTCAAACGCTGTTCATTTAAAAACTTGGATTTCTTTTTTAATTAGAAGATGTGGGCTGGTGAGTGGTTTGGTGGGTAAAAGTACTTGTCAGGCAAGGCTGACGACAGTTCAATTGTCTAAACCCATATTAAAAAAAAAAAAAAGCCAGAAGTGGGCCTGCAATCCCAGCACCCTGATGCTCAGATGGGAAATGGAGATAGAATACTAGCTAGCCTAGAGAACAGCATAGCAGAAACAAGGGTCTCAGTACCTCTGACCTCCACACTACGCATGCCTACAACCATACACATCATACACACAAACACACAATAATAGACTGGTGTTTAAATACATGTTTAAAACAACTTAAATTAAAAGACACAGTACCCCAAATAAGATGATGATTTTTATCACAAAATATGTGGTATAAGCAAATAAGGTTTTCTCTGCAGAGAACAATATTTTTGAGAATGGTGCTATTGCATTACTTGTTCAATTGGGTACAGTGTGGCACTATCTCCTGTGCCTGCTCTCGTCTGTGCTACTACTCCACTCTGTCACATACACACACACACACACACACACAGAGTAAATAACAGAATGTTCTCAACTTCTCATCTGGAAGAGCTGCACTCTGCAGTTGTATACATACATATATACACATATACATATGCATATATTGTGTATAGATATGATACAGTTATCTATACATTACAAGATTTATTTAATGGATGTTAGAAAACGCTCAGGCTTTTAAAGACATAATTCCACAACTTGCCACAATCATTGGGTTTGGAAAGTAGTTAGAAAATTCTCAGTCAGAAAAGCGGTTCAGATGAAGACAGCCCCACCAACACCCTTCAGAAATTCAGATTTAAGCCTTTTTTAGCGCAAGTTGACACCTGAACATTTGGTTTTCCTTACCAGGGAACAATTCTAAGTTATATGTGATTCCAAAAACCCATGTTCCTTCTTACTTTTATATCTCAAAGAAAGTTATTTAAAAGCTGATACAGAAAATTAAGTCTGTCTACAAAAAAATAAAAAGAATTCCACAGGGTGAGAAAATAATTTTCAGCACAACTGAATTTTTGCTTAGTAACTAATAGTAATTAGTTTAAATATCTATTAAAAAGACTCAAGTGAAAATTTAAATATACATTAAACCTTTTGTAATATACAGTTTCAAGGATTTCTCTGGGATAACTGAGCTAAATGGAATTTCATAATGTCAATTTAGTACAAAATACAACTTTATCATATAGTTCACTAACTTTGATTTCCCTAAAATAACAAGGACTTAATGAAGCTTAATATTGTATTCTAATATTTTATAAGGGTTTTACCCATATCTGACTTTTAAGCATGGTGTCTTCAAAAATACAACTCTACTTCCATAAAATCAACTACTCTCAATGAGCAATGTTTAGAATTAAACTGCATAACTGTGACAAAATAATCACTAGCCGAATGAGATTGGGAATGTCGCCGTGGTGGGGCCAGATGCAAAAGGCTCAAGGGAACCGCTTGGCCACATCCATGCGGAGCTTCAGTTAATGGTCACTTCAGTAGCTTGACACACCAGAGATGAGTTAGCAGTGGAGAAGTGTATCTGAGAGGTTACCAGCACACCTCGGGAACTGAGTGCAGTAGTGCACAGCCTTGAGCCAGGATGCTCAGGTGCTGACAATGGAAGTGGCTAAGCAGAGAATAGACACAAGTGAGTATGGTGTTTCTGTCCATAGTTCTCTTAAGCATCACTGGAGTGCAGCACCTATTACTCCCATGGGTGGAACACAACATTATTTGTATTATCAATATTTAGTCAAAGAAACCACTCATTTAACGTGGTCTCTTGAGACAGATGTTTCATTTGTTTGTTTGTATGTGAAGTGCCAGGGTATGGAACCCAGAGCCTCACGCGTGATTTTTTTTTTCATCGCAAAAGCATGGGATAGAATACTGAACCAGTGGCCACACACACAAACGTGAAAGGTAGAGAGCAAGGACTTTAAACATGGACAAGTGAAAAGCATCATATTGGTAAATCTACCCATTATAAATCTCTATTAAAGAGGTAATTTTAGAGCTGTCAAAATTCCATATTGTTACTGTCTCTTCTTCATCTAGAAACACGGCACTCATTTAGAACCACCAAATGATTGTGTCTAAACATCTGGACTTTATTAAGTTACAAACAATAGTTCAATCAAAGTAAAATGCATTTCTTGTTCAACAAGCTCTCTGTGCTGGTGGTTCGCATGAGAATGGCCCCCACGGCTCATATCTCTGAATGCTTGGTCTTTAGCTGGAGGAACTGCTGGGGAAGGACTAGGATGTATGAGCTATTTGGAAGAAATGAGTCACTGAGGGTGAACCCATGCTAGCCCCTCCTCTCTCCCTGTCTGTCTGTCTATCTATGTGTCGGTCCACCTGTCTCAACCTCTACTGCTCTAGCACCACGCTTGCCTGCTACTCCTGTACTTTGCTACCCACCACAGGGATCATGGACTTACCCTCTGAAGCTGTAAGCAAGGCCCCAATTAAATGCTTTCTTTTAAAAGTTGCCTTGGTCATAGTGTCTCTTCACAGCAATAGAACAGTAACTAAGACAGCTACGATTCTCTATTCTTACCGTCTTGTGATCATTAACAATCATAAGCTCCAAATACTTCATTTCTTCAAACACACCACGAGATGGCTAAAGAAAATTTAAAATGCATGGTTAGAACAAGGGTTGATATAAAGTATCTCTAAGCCTTTCAGGACTCTTCATTGCCTGTTGTATAGCTATCCAAAAAAGATGCCTGGTAAAGCAATGTGACTATAAAGTGCCACTGAACAAAGAAGAAGCTAGAGAAACACAGCGTCACTATCGCCACCTGCCAAAATGAGAAATAGGTCATATGGTTTCTGTGTGGCTTTCCAGGTAAAATTACTCTAAAGGAAAAGGTACGGCATGATAGCTAAAAATAAATACATTTCCTTTTCTACAGTAATAATGATAAAATATTCACATTTACTTAAAATGTCAAAGGGAATTCACTTTAAATTCATCTAAGAGAACAGCAGGCACCTCTGAAATCACATCAGGGTGGTCAATAAGAATTAGAGGTCTGGGATAAAAGGCATCTGACAGAGTTCCGATTTCCAGCCCCTCACAGGAACAAACGCCGACAGATAACACTTTAGGAATAAAGACTGTTTTACTTCTCAGTCACACGTATCCTCTCACAGCTGAAAAGGTAATGATGACCATTCTTCCTCATTGTGTACTGAGTAACAGTTCAGTACAGGGTAGACTGCAGTGAAAGGAAAGGCGCATAAGCCAACTGCATCTTCAAGAGTAAGCAAAGTTCTAATTAAGTGAGCATAAAAATTGTATTCGTGATTACCATAATGCCAGTGTACACTATGTAAGAAGATGATTCAAACTTGAACTAACTTTTAGATCGTGGGAGGTGGGGGGAGTCTAATTCATGTAACACACATACACACAAAATAAATTTAACTAAGTATTATCTAAAATGTATAATTTGTGCTATAATTACGCATTAAGTCATCTAGTGAATTACTATGTAACCTATAAGCTACAGAATTAATTCTTGGTTACATGGCATTCACCATGTAATTACTAAACAGTCCCAATCATTACACCCTTCTAATCAACTACACATTTAGTTACAATGCCCCTATGTATTTATCAGAACATAAAAGGCATGCAACAGTTACTGGTTATGCAGTCTCATGACTTTTTTTTAGCCACTGTCATATTGCCAATAAAGGAATGACATTGTATCATTCTGGTCTGAATAAACTGAATAAACACATTCAGTTTCAATTTTGGAATAACAGTTTTTTGTTTGGAAGAAATACAAATAAACTTGATTAGCCAATTTCTTTTAAGAGAAATGTTCTATACGGCATTGTATAAGCCAGATTATCTTTAAAACTGTGGTGCAGTCTCTTTATTGTTTGTTTGCGTCTTTGTTTGGTTTGGTTGTGTGTGGAGGGTGAATGCATGGGAAAGCCAGAGGTCAACTATTGGAATCAGTTCTCTCCTTCCTCCCGCCAGGCGGTCATGAGGATGGAGTTCAGGGTACCAAGCTTCACCTATTTAGCCATCTTACCAGCCCTATTGTGCTTTTCCATTGGGCGGGGGGAATATCCTCCAATTTTCCTAAGAAAAAACACATTGAAGACAGAACTAAAACAACACATTTTTACATGACATCAGGATTCACAGGACACTCTAATCAGTTTGAATCCTTAACAGGAAGGGGAGAATAAATAGCAATGTGCTAGAAATCCTCAAGAGCTGGGGCTTCTCTGTGCTGTGTTTTGTTTGGAAGGGGAGAGTTGAGATGGAGTGTGGGGAGTGAGAAGGAGCCCTGCCTGAGGCTGCACTCACATTGACCGCTCTTTTCCTTCTTCTCAGCCATTGTAATTCAGGTAGCAAAGGCCACTGGTCACTGCCATCTGTGCCTGTGTAAGAGGGAAATTAACATCAAATGGATGTGGACAGCGTTCCATTGAGAATAGTCTTCAAATATTACACGAAGGAACAGTGCCGTTAATAATGAATGTCATCACAGGGCCCAAACAGCCTACAGTGAAACCGTGCATTGATTGTTCAACATTTCACACTCACAAAGACAGCTCAAATGAGATTTTCCTCTCTTTGTGAAAAAAATGTGAGTTGCCCAAGGTTGATTAGAAGATGGTTATTTGACCTACAACCGTTTAACTATAGCCTAAGAACTCTATTATGTGTGCCCAATTTACTTTAGACTTTAAAATGATACGTGGCATAAGGTTCTGTATAAATTATGAAAGATTCTGGGCATTAGTATATAGAAATAGTATCTCACATGCCTGCAGGAAACCAAAAGAAGCCTTTGCCAACATCAGCATACTGAAGATGCTTCTGGGCAGGGTGACTGGGGGAGGTAGTGCAGAAGGGCTGGGGAAGAGCAAACCAGAAAGTCTGGTTTAATGCCTGGCCCTGCAGTAATCATTTATATTTGGCCACACTCAGGTTCCAAGCCCAGCTACACGCTGGCTGGCGCTTCATTTGTCATCTTCACTGAAGCAATTCTCCATGCCTCATCCCACGCAAGGCACAGCTGAGGCTGCACTCCCCACCCACACAGCCGACCCAAGCTCTCAGACCAATTTCCCTCCTGAACAAACCTGACCCTCTACAGAGGTCTGCAAGACACAGCCCCACACATACCACAGCTATTTTAATGAAGACTTACTGAGATTCTTCATCTGCTTAGAATACTGTCCTGCCAAGGTTTTCTGGATTATGTGTGGTCGGCCTGTGCTTTTCTGAAACAAAAGACAATGGCAGGGAATGAAAAAGTAAGACAGGAAGACACCTCTATGACTCCATGGAACTGTGCTTGCATAATGCTGCTTCTAATATCCTTCCTTACATGGGGACATGACATATTAGAAGGAAGACGGGATGCCTTGTTGAACCTTTAATTTTAAATGAAGAAGAGCCCTCCAACGGCCCCACTTTAGATGAAAGCACTGTTTTGTCAGTTGCTCTTGAATCTCAGCTTCTCTCAAAGCCCCAAGTGGGAAACGAATAGGAAAGGACTGCCTGTCCACTGGCATGATAACCTTGGTGCTCTCGTATACTTTTAAAATTTGAAAAGATGAAACTGCAATTTTCTCATCAACTTGTAAGTGATTTTAAAAATGATGACATCCATATTTAATTACAGCTGCAAGGCCAGGCTGAATATACTCATACATCACTGGTAACATGGCTTGAGAAAGATTTTAATGATTTCCATAAGCAACCTTGGAAATATTCATATCCTTTGGCCTAGAAATTACAGGGCCTCATTACATTATTAGGTATGGAAGTGGCATTGTTAAGAGCTGAGGGCTCAGTTTCTGCCAAGCAGTGTTGGTGTGTGCATTGTCTGAATTATTCCCAAGAAGTCCATGTTGTCTGGATTCTACCCCTGTTCTAGGCTGCTTTCTGCCACTGTGATAAAACACTGACCATTACAAACTTGAGAAGGAAAGAGCTCATCCCACCTGGCAGGATACAGTCCATTATGGAAGAAAATGAAGGCAGGACCTCAAGAAGGAACCTAGAGGCAAGAACTGAAGCAGAGGCCGTGGAGGAACGCTGCTTACTGGCTGGCTTCCTCTGGCTTGTCGGCTACCGTTTTTATATATCCCAGGGATACCTATTTTATCCCACCTGTGGCAGGATGATGCCACCTGCAGTGGGCTTGGCCATCGTACATGAGTTAGCAATAAGAAAATGACCCACAGACACACCCAACAGGCCACTCTGATGGAGACGGGTCTTCAGCTGAGGTTTCTCTCTTCTTGGGTGAGTCAAGTTGACAAGCAAGATCAACCATCACATTTCTACTTAACGAATAAGAATACTGAGATTCAGAAAAATTCAGAATTGGGTTAAGTTGTGCTATGAGAAAATCAATTTATCTAAAATATACATGGAAATATGCAATGGAAAAATTGTGTGAATATTTGCTAAAAGGTGATAAATTTTCTTTGGGGGTGGTATGATGGATAATTACTAGTTAATTAAGTGGTTATTTTGCTTTTCAAAATTTTTTAACATATTTCTAGATTTGGTGGCTTTTGCAATATTGATAATTGAACTCAGAGTCTCATATATACTAAATTAGTTCTGTTCCACTAAGTAATGCCTAGCCTGTTTTTGGGGGAGGGGGTGGTGTTATGATTTTGTTTGTTTTGTTTTATTTTGTTTTGTTTTGAGACAGGGCCTCACTAAGTTTCCCAGGTTAGCCTTGAAGTAAGCCTTCTGTGTCAGCCTCCTGAGTAGCTGTGATCACAGGCATACAGTACCACACTCAATTAATATATTAGTTTTATAATCATAAAGCTTTTTAAAAGGCCTTTCTTATTAGATTTGATAGAAAACAATAATTAAGAATATTGCTAATTGCTTTCTACTTGCAATAGAATGTGAATTCTCACTGGAACTATCCTGTCCATACAAGAGTTACTACCAAACATGTTAAACTAATAGTAATAATAATAACAATAATAGTTTGAATATCCCAAAATCCAAATTCTATCTAATCAGTTCTTTATTCTGGAAACTGATGAAAAGACACCTAGCATCATGATATTTACCCCTGAACCTGCAACAAGATTTTCGCTGCTAATTTAAAGATTCAAGTTCTGCTCGCTTGCCCCCACCCACAGTGAGAATGAACAAAAGGGAGGCAGTAGGAGGCAGGCAGGGAACAGAAGATAATAAGCACATAACCACCAGCCCCCAGCAGTATAATTACAGCTATAACAACTAAGTGCTGATTCCTCAAACATTTTGATCATACGAGTTTATATGTATATAAACCCTTTTAGCACTTCAGCAGACACTGCAACACATTTATGAATTCACCCCGTCTGCAAAAATTGTCATATTATGGATGCACTGGAAATTACCCCATTTACACTTTCTTAAAATGTGAAAGCTTAGAGAACTATTTTGGACTTATTGTTGTTGTTTTCCTTTGGGGGTTTCCTTGGTGAGGGAGGTAAGGGAGCAGTTACTCAAAGCCAATAGTCAGGTGTTTTGCTGAATGTCTGAATGTCTGTCTGGCAGTTTTGCCATAAGATGGTTATCTGCCTGCCCATGGAACAGGGAGCACATTTTACTCATCAAAATATCCTAATCAAGGCTAAACTGTTGTCACTCTATGGAAAGTTTTAAAGTTATTCATCAAAACCCACACAGGTTTGTTCAAATATTGCAATCACCATGTATAATTAAATATTTTTTCTGTCTCGAATTTGAAGTTACCTCATAGTT
Organism: Mus musculus; assembly: GCF_000001635.26. Taxonomy (NCBI): domain Eukaryota; kingdom Metazoa; phylum Chordata; class Mammalia; order Rodentia; family Muridae; genus Mus; species Mus musculus. The sequence continues at coordinate 63,531,779 of NC_000067.6, read as the reverse complement.
TTATATATGTGTAAATATAAATTTATTTTCATTTATACATTAAATTATATATTTATATATTATAAATAAAATATATACATATATGTAATGTGTGTATTGTGTAAATAGATTATATAGGTATATGTTATATATTTCATATTATATAAATGTATATATAAATATATTGCATACATACATGTACAGACAAGAAAATAAATGCTGCTTTTTATTATCAAAAGTCTAAATGTCAGAGTTGGTGAGATGGCTCAGCAGTTGAGAAGTCTTGCTGCCCTTGCAGAAGGCCCAAGCTCAGTTCCCAGCCCCCACATGGCTACTCACAGCCACCTGGAACTCCACTCCCCAGGCTCCGAGGCTCCGAGGCCCTTTGCTGAGCTCCTTACACAGAACACCCACACACAAACCAATCAATCAATCAAATATATTACATATATATAATATATATGTACTATCTATGTGCACATGTGTATATATGTATGTGTGTGTGTGTGTGTGTGTGTATACATATTTTAACAGCCTCAGTGACTATTGTTTTCTTCAAAGAAAGATTTTTTTGTTAATGTTTCCATCTGGGCATGGCGGCACACACAGAATACTCGGGAGGCCTGGGCTGCATGGTGACACCCTGTGCCCCACCAAACCTGTTTTCTGCTCTCCATCAAATGACTGCATTACTCGGATTAGCACTCTCAAAAATGGTTTTTCTCCTTAAAGTTCCCTCCCTAGATCTACTCCCCAAGGCTGCCCCACCTCCTGCTGTGACCTCACACTGTCTTCACCTGCTAATCTCCCAAGCCAGAGCCTTTGTGTCTCCATAGCTCTGGGAATGTTCTAATCCCCTTGTAGCCTTTACTCAAGATTCCCCCTCACCTTGGTGGCTCTTTGCTCTCTTCAGCATGTGCCACCATCTGAAATGTCACATGTGACTTTTGGCATCCCCATCATGAGTCTCAGGATATCAATTTTATCATGAATGTAAAATGCAGTAAGCTTTCAATATAACATTGATGACTCTGTATCAGACTGTAAGGACCGCTGTCAGTAAACAGCCTGGCAGGAACACAGGAGGTCTCATTACGGTTGTTGTCCTATACAAAATGAAACACTACTTTCTTCTCCATCTGGAAACTGTATGTTGTATCACGTAGCCACTACTTAGACCACAGATTTCCCTAGTAAGTATTTCTAGTAACAGAAAGTAAGTACATTCTTATACAGTTATCTAAAGAAGACAGTAGAAATGAAAGATTTTTAAAATAAAGTCCAGGCTGCTCAGTGCAAAACAAAAGCCCTCCCTGTTCTCTCTAAAGACTGGGAAGAGGGGCTTGCTTCAGAATAGCTCAGCATCACACCTCTGATCTGGCCTCGCCGGCATAAGGGGCTAGCACTGTACCATTCTAAGTGTGGCATCACAGAACACGGATAAACGGTCTTTGATGCTGGGAAAACCAAATACCATAAGGAAATTGATGGCCCAGGCCCACCTCATCATCAGTCAGTTCCAGCGGCTCTATCATATACACAAAGGTGTCATCCTCAAACATGCCACTGTAAGACAAGACAGCAGGAGGAGAGTCAGCAAGTGCTGCAGTGAGAACAGGCAAGTCAGAATCTCAACAGTGTCAAAAGTCTTCAAACAGTCCCAGATGAACCCTGCCCCGCTCTCAGAACTCCAAGGACTCGACTAGGCAGCTTGCCAGCACAAACGTGTAAAGCGTTCCCCCAGAGCATGCAAATGCTACACGATAGAACTCATTTCTAGAAATAAACTTATGACAACAGTGATCGGGAATAAGATCTCTCACATGGTAGGGGGAAAAATCGCTTTTTTCAGAACTACATGAAACTAGCACAAATTTCTTGTTATACAAATTATATATCGGATAGAACAAATTTGACTGCCCTATTGTCTAAGAATATTCTAAGACCGTCTCTGATTCTGAAGAGGCTAGCAGGAGTATCTTTATACTTGTAAATTGTAAATTTCTATTAAGTAGTGTGTCATAAAAAAAATTAACTTGAGGAGACATGACAGTCTTTTAAAATAACATTTGAAAGGAGTTTTAAGGCCCTTTTCATCCAATGTCTAAAGCTAAGTCTCCATCCTATACACCACTTGATTTGGGTCTAAAATGTGTTTATGCATGGTTTCAATGAGTATGCCTGAAACTCAGACAATGGATGAATTCCTCTTAATGTCCCATCCATTCCAAGATCTAATCCAACTGATGACCTCTGCCATAGTCCTATAGTGCTGAGTCAACTAGACTGAGTCATTCTGTAAGCTTCCGACTAGACTTTGGGTCTTAAATGCCTCAACAGATCTGCTACTAAGGATCTGATTTCACCTCAGAGTGGTGCTCCTGGCAGGCAGTGGCATCATCATGAGGTAATCACCATGAGCCTTGTAAGAAGTCTTTAGCTCATGGGAAACGCCCTTGTAGGCATTGTGGGAATTCAGTCTCCTTCTCACTATCTCTCCTTGCCACCCAGTCAACAGTTTTGCTGCACAACACACACTCAGTTCACAATGATGTGGTTCCTCACCACTGGCCCAAAGTAATGGGATCAAGCCATCATGGATTCAAACCTCCAAGGCTTGAATGAAAATAATCCTTTTCTCTTATAAGTCTATTATCTCAAGGATTTTGTTTCAGTAACAGAAAGCTAAATACACCTCTAGCCTTTCCCTCACAGCATCAACCAAAATGGGTATCACTACTCTATGTAAGTATTTGTTTAATTTCTGAGTTTTCTGCAAAATCTAGGTGTTAAAGAAGAGAGGACTTTAGCTCTCTAGAACTACTCTTTATTTAGTCCTCAACATATCACTGGCATAGAAAAGCCACTAATATAAAATATCTGAAAGTTAAAAACTGCACAGAGCTAATGGTTTTGAGCAAGCCTGGAGGTCAGGAGGACCCAAGCAGATTCCCACTTACTGGAGTCCATTGCAGGTCGATAGAGCCACCCTGGAATCCTTGACGCCTCTGATGCTTCCGTGGTAGTAACAGTGCTCTCCACCCTACAAAACAAAAGAAGGCCTGATTGACTGTATCTGATACACTGATGGTCCTGCTTCTGACAGTTCTGTAGAGAAAGGCCACCAATGGCAAGAATACAGGCCCACAAGACACTCCTATTTGAAATCAAAAATAGGGCTGGAAAAGCATTAAACATAACAAGTTTGCATAGGTTTAATGGAAGAGAATGGGGCTTTATAGGGAATAAAACCAATGTAAAGGATAAAGTTCGCATGCACTTCTTAAGCATGCAAAGTAGTTACAAACAGATGTGGTTACATGTTTCCTCTCACACCGTGACTCTTCCTTTTGTGTTTATATGCATTTTAAACAGAATCTTTATACTGCTATTATCAGATTCACCCCACTTTAGAAATTATCTTCCTGAGGTATTCTCCATATTATCAAAAGAGAAACATAAACACCAAGCCAACCACAACCCTTTATCTAGAGTAGCGTTCTAATTGCAAGATATGCTAGGGCAGTGGTGGCACAAAGCTGTGGGCAGAACCAACCAGTAACAGATTTGAATTAAGGCCCACTCCAAGTGGAACCCATACCTGATACTGCTTTGGTGGTCAAGAATCTAAGACTAGATAGCCCAGGGGCTTAGAGTAAAACCAAATAATACTGATATAAAACAGGAAAAAAATGTAATGATAAGATGACTCTAAATGATAGTCTGCTATACTTATAGATCAATATCTTGTTCAACTATCATTAGAGGAGCTTCCTCCTGCTGCAGATGGGAACAAATATAAAGGCACAGAGCCAGACATTACACAAAGAGGGAGGGACCTTGGAATAATCAGCTCTAAATGAGATGTCTCCCTCCCCTCAGAGCCCATGGAAGAGGAGACAGACTGAGTGTACAAACCAGGGAGAATGAGGTACTTCAAGAAAGCAAGGCCCTTTTAAATCAACATGAACAAAGCTCATATGAACTACTCAGAGGCACTAAAGCAGCATGCACAGTGCCTGCATGAGTCTGCACCAGGTCCTTTGTGCTTATATTATGGCTTCCAGTTTAGTGCTCATATGAGATTCTTGAGTGTGAATGAGTGGGTCTGATTCTTAGACCTTCTCTTGGGCTTTTTTTTTTATTCTGTTGATTTAGTTTGTTTAACTTCAGTATGATAGTTTTATCTTTTATTTATTTTGTTATCGTTTTTGAAAAATGAATGAATGAGTAAGTGAAAACCTAGTCACTAGGATAAAGGTTAACAACTGAATTTATCCCTGCTGGAAGAGGGAAAGCCAGTTTTCTCCAATGGAGTGGGGGGCACTGGGTATATTAACCACCCCTCATGTTCAGCATAGTTGGCCAACATAGAATGAACTCCACGGCTCTTTGTGTGTTTTTATTTGGTTATAGTTTACTATTGTTATTGTTTTGGGGTTGTCTTTTATTTTATTTTCTTGGTTTGAGGGGGCTTCACTGTTTTATTAGGGTTTTTGAGAAAGAATTTAAAGTTGAGTGGGTAGGGAAGGGCAAAGGATCTGGAAGAACCCAGGGGAGGGGAAACATGATCAAATATATTTAAATTTTAACATGTTTTAAATATAAAAACAGAATTTAAAAAAGAAATCATGAAAGAGCATAGTCAATGAATTTGTGTTATAGATAGATAGATAGATATAGATAGATATAATATATATCAATAAAATTGATACTAAAATAAAACATAAATAAGAAAAGCACCTCTCTCGTACAGACTCATGAAACCCTCTCCCACTTTTCAATATGTACTGCCCATCTTGGGTTAAGCTGCTATTTGATGTTTATGTTGTAACTTTGAGAAGGTGTTTATAGCTGGGCTACCATTCGATTATACTATCTGTCTACATTTTTAATTTGAGGGGACATATTGTTTTATCTCTTTGCTTGTATATGTAATTAGCATCCCTAACCTCTAAGAGAAATCTAAACCTCCTCCTAGTAGGTCAGTGCAGCTGCTTGTTTTGTACCTGAAGATAGACGCGCTTGTGTTTTCCTTCAGTTCCCCATGGGTCCCGTTAACAGAGACCATTCAGGACTTTCTGGAACACTGATGGGAAGAGTCTTTCCTTTTTTTTTTTTTTTTGGACAGGGTTTCTCTGTATAGCTCTGGCTGTCCTGGAACTCACTCTGTAGACCAGGCTGGATTCAAACTCAGAAATCCACCTGCCTCTGCCTCCCAAGTGCTGGGATTAAAGGCGTGCACCACCACTGCCAGGCAAGTCTTTCCTTCTTTACCTTCTACATTGGACCTTATATTCCCTGTCTTCCTCATTTACTATCACCGCCACCATCCTCCTGTTAGAGACACTCAGTGTCTGCTACTTTATTAAAAAGTATTTATGAACAATAAGTTTAGCAAGCACTTGTGAGGGTAAACTTTTCATTTTCAACTCTCACAGTAGAGCCACATGTTGGGTAGAAATGCCAAACTGTCCGCTACTTCATCCTGGCACCTCAGAGGCCTGTAGAGTCTTCTAATGTCTGACAACACTAATTTAGACCCATTCCAGCATCAGGGCATTTTCTATAAACTCTATTATTCTTTAAGAGGACTTTATGGACTCCTACTCAGCTCCCTGTCCATGCAGTCTTGGGTTATGTCTCCGTGTGGATGCTTCTTCTTCTCCATTACACTAAGTACTCCAGGCCACCCAGTAACTGAAAACATCTCCTGCGCCTCCATCCGAGAAGCAAGCAGTCTCTTATTAACTCTTTGTTTATTCCTTCCCCATGCTTATTCATAAACTGAGCTACTTCACCCAACTAGAGATGGGGTGTCCACCTGGCTAGGTGGGTAAGTAGTGAATCGGGGGTTTAATTGTTCTCCAAATACACATTTCAACCCACCACCCCTTTGCAGGTGCCCCTGCTCTCTGGGTCTTTCTGGCTTTGATAGCAGGAGTTGCCTTGATGCTTCCAGCTTCCCTAAAAAAGCATTTAGTGGAGCAGATAAAGCTCAAGCCTGAGAGTTCTTGGCCTACTGCTGCCCATCTCCTGAAATTGCATAGGCATCTATCTCCTACTGCTGCCTTTACTTGGTTCTGTCCCAGTGGCCTTATTTCCCTTTTGAATAGCTTATTGGTAAGGCATATGATAAATCACATTGGTGCTATATATGGAGGTTGTTCCATGTTCTCAAATAGCAATGGTTCTTATAAATATTGACTAATCTACAGTATGCCAAGTTCTATTTGTGTATTTAACACTGCAACCTATAAGGACAAATGGGTCCACACATCTCAGCAACTTGAGAACCCAGGTCAATATATAGCCATCACATTTCAAACTATTCACATTTCTAAAAGCAAAATATACAGTAACTGTAAATTCTATCAAAGTTCTTCTTTAGCACATCATGTCACACATACACAAAAAGCAGAAATGAGTGGTGGTAAGAAGTGCACAGAAAACATTCCTATTTACTTAGCCTTCCCAAGAAAAGCTAGTTTCAGATTTTCCTTACAATATTCTTTTTTTCCCATAAAATATCACCAGCCCTTATTACAGTAAGCTCCATTCGCATGCACTGATGAGTGAAAGTTGATTCTCTGCCTAGAAAGATAATTGCTACAGGTTTGAATTAAGGTAGGAAACTGTATATTTGATTGTGTGTCATCAAGTTCTGTGAATCTTCCATGAAACTGGAGGTGCATTCAGTCCCTGGTGTTGACACAATATTCGGCTTTAATATCTAAAGTTCATAGATTAAGCACTATGAGTAGTTTGGCGATTTCCATTTTAGTCTTAATCTTAGAATATTTTCTGAGTTTATTGTTACATTTATAGCAAGTTTTTTAAAAGTATTGTTGAAAAATATCATTTGTCAACTCTACTGACCCATGTTGCTGCTGTAGTTGATCAGGACAGAAAGGAATCATGTGAGGGATTTCACTCACTGTTACACAGAGCAATCAGCTTCAGGGGACTGGCCCACAAATATGCCATATTGAATGATCACTAACTGATTGTAACCATAATCTTCATGTGCAGATTAGCAGATGGGCAGCATGTACTAAAAGCTCTGCCAAAAGTAGCAAGAAAGGCCCCGTTGGATGTCACATCATCAGGTCTGCTGGCTATCATCTCTTCTTCCAGGTAAGAAAGCCTCAGATGGCTCAAGACCACTCGTCAGTGCTGACCTCGAAGAATGAGTACTAACCTGGGATTAGACAAGCAGCAGCAAGGGCTGAGCCACTGTGTTTCCATCATTGTCAACTCTTTGGGATCCAAAACTGTTGTTCTGTTCATTAAATTGAACAGAAATGGATCCTCTGTGAAGCAGAACCTATTTTGGTCATCAGAGGAAATGAAAATTCCTAGTCAGTACCCTCCACACACTCTCTCTCTCTCTCCCTCTCTCTCTCTCTCTCTCTCTCTCTCTCTCTCTCTCTCTCTCTCTCAGCCACGCCTCTCCTCACAGCCAAGGACTCCAAGAGCTAAGACATGCTCACATAATAACTTATTTCTACATAAAGTTAGCAAAATACAGGATTCCACTGGAAAGCATTGTGTACCCTGCACTGTTCTGTCACTGCCCACAGGTGTGGGGAAGGTTGTTTGCTAGTTTTGTTTACTTGAGGACTTGTCGGTCTGCCTATTCTTCATGGTGTGAGCATATACATCTCTCTCTCTCTCTCTCTCTCTCTCTCTCTCTCTCTCTCTCTCTCTCTGTGTGTGTGTGTGTGTGTGTGTGTGTGTGTGTGTGGTGCTGGGAACTGAACCCAAGACCTGTTGCATGCTAAGCACCCGACCACTGAGCTATACTCCCCAACCCACGTGATCCTCATCTATTAAAACACTTCACAATCAAAAATAAGTAGGGAAAGCAACTTAGAGATTCAAATGAAAACAACTTGAAAGTGGGAAATAAAGTCTATTCTATGATATCACTGCTCTATTAACAGGCATTATTTAATTCTGCTCACTTTAATAAAAAGAAACATCGCTGCTCTCACAGTAACCCACTCAAACAACAGTGATATAAAAGAAAATCCACGCATCTCCAGAAGAAATAAGGGCAGAGAAAAGTGAGCAGTGTGAGGTGCCTGTGAAGGTGTAAGACATGGACACCAAGTTGGTGACAGTGCCTCTTGGATTTGAGCTTTTGGGGGTGAAACCAAAGAAAGCAAGCCAACAATTAAATCTTGTTATTTTTTTTCAACCTTTGTGTCTGCTTAATTACCTCAACTGCTTCAGTAACAAACAGTCAGTCACAGCTTCAGAGTCCTAGACACTCAGGGAAACTTAAATGGTTGTGGTGCCTGAGAGGTGGGGTCTTTCTCTGGGCTACGGAAGATCTGGTAAACACTTACAGACAAGTGACATTGCCTATCGTGAAGAACTGTGTGCACCAGGAAGTAGACTGGGGACATACTAAAAAGAAGATGATACCCTAAGTTCTAGGCATGGGTTTTTCTTTATGTTTTACAAATTTACCTATTATCTGAGTATACCAGCCTTTTTAAAAAGTGGGTGGTCTATACCTATTGCTGATTACATGTGTCTGGATTAACTTCAGAATGAGAAAATGAAAAACTTCATTCAGAGGGTTGGGGAATTTGAGATTCCAATGCTAGATTAATATTTTACCTTCATCAAATTCAGGGGTGAAAAGAATCTTCCAGTAATGTATTGATAATAGTATTGGACCACTTCAGCTCTGTCCATGTCATATAACTTAAATACTTCATATAAACTATATTGTCCGAACTTAAAATACCTTAGTAAGGAACCAGTGTTGGCTCTCCATGTTCCTTTTATATTCTAGAACATGTTCAGAATACTGCCAGACAGGGCAATATTCTGAATGATTAACAATAGTAAGCTTAACTTTAAACTAGAAATTGTAAAGACTATAATTTTATATCTAATATAAAAGTTCTCTCATGTATAGCCTTTCTCTGTTATTACTTAAACTATTTATTATTTATCTAATGGCAAGCAACTTTTAAGCTAGCTATTAATTTAAAGACCACAAAATATTATAATGAATATATAAGTAATAAAAGAGCCATTTAAATTTGTGTAAGAGTAGAAATCTGAATCTTTGGGTTAGGAACTGTGGTGGTTTTAATACACTTGCCCCATGGGAAATGGCACTATTAGGAGAGGTGGCCTTGTTGGATTAGGTGTGCCTTAGTGGAGGAAGTATGTCACTGTGTATGTAGGTGGGCTCCAAGGGTTGCTAGTGCTCAAGCTCTGCCCAGTGTAGGAAAGAGCCTTCTCCTGGCTGCCTGCAGTAGTCTTTCCAAGGCTGCTTGTGGATCAAGATGTAGAACTCTTGACTCTTCCAGAGTCGTGTCTTATTACCCACTGCCATGCTTCCCACCATGATGATAATAAACTGAACCTCTGAAACTTTAAGCCAGCCCCAATTAAATGTTGTCCTTATAAGAGTTGCCTTTGTCATGGTGTCAGTTCACTGCAATGGAAACCCAAACTAAGACAGGAATAGAACATAAAAATAAGACTTTTTTTTTTAATTAAAGAAAATAAGAATTTCCAATTCTAAATATGGCTGAAAGGTTGAAAATAGACAGTGAAAAAACAGTCTGAGAAAATTCATAAAAAAAATAATAAAGAAAGAGATAATGGGGAAGGGAGAAAAAAAAGAAAGAAAAAGAAACCAGAGAAGAAAACACAGGACCAAAATTGTCCTGCCCAGTGCAAGTGCCCCAACTCAGCTCTAAGAGCTGGTGGCAATGCCTGCCCCTCTCTTACCAGGAAGACTTAGTCTATAGCGCTCTCAGGATCAGCATCTGCAGAGCCAACCCATAATATGATGAAGAATCTCGCAAAAAAAAAAAAAAAAGAAACAACTCTATCTATGCTAAACATGGACAAACCACCTTCCTTGCCATCAGTCTCTAAACAGTCAACTGCATGCATTCATGTTGCATTGGGCAGTGTAATTAGCATAAAGATGACTTAAAGGATTTAAGAGAATGTGTGGGGTTCACAAATCCAACCATATTTTATACAAGGAACCTGAGAATCCATGGATAGGGGTGTCCTCTGCGGGATCCTCGAACAAATCCCTCCAGGATAACAAGGGACGACTATAGTCAGGGTCCTAAGGACTTTCCCTCTCCAGATCCATCTGCTCTACACTGATTCCACTTCCACCCAGGAGCTGTGTCTATCAAGGACCCACTCACCCAGATGGCATCCCTACCCTTCTGCTGCCAAAGCCCTCATAGGCATAAAGATCTTCAGTCAACCCAAGCTTATGTGATGAGGAAGATTCTAATCATTAGGAAAAGAACAAGGTGAATATAAACCTTCTCCCCATAGGACAGGGATGTGTCTCTGGCTCACTGATGTATGTGCTTTACCAGGAACTAGGTCAGAGCAAGAACTGAATATATAATATATATATATATATATATATACATATATATATATATAATAAATATATACATATATATGTCTATATAGATTCCATGTGTGTGTGTGTGTGTGTGTGTGTGTGTGTGTGTGAGAGAGAGAGAGAGAGAGAGAGAGAGGAAGGGAGGGAGGGAGGGAGGGAAAGAGAGACAGTGACAGAGAGGGGAGGGGAGGGGAGGGGAGGGGAGGGGAGGGGAGGGGAGGGGAGGGGAGGGGAGGGGAGGGGAGGAGAGGAGAGGAGAGGAGAGGAGAGGAGAGGAGAGGAGAGGAGAGGAGAGGAGAGGAGAGGAGAGGAGAGGAGAGGAGAGGAGAGGAGAGGAGAGGAGAGGAGAGGAGAGGAGAGGAGAGGGAGAAATGTAGGCATGGAAGTGTGTGGGGGCCTATGCTGAAGTATGCACAAGCCACAGCAGGACATCAGGTGCCTTCTATAGCTCTCCACCTTATTGCTTGAGACCAGTCTCCCACTGACCCAGAAGTTTGCTCATTTGCCTAGGCTGGCTTGCTAAGGAGCTCTCAGGATCGGCCTGTCTCCATTCCTCATTGTTGGTGTTATGACCAAGCAGAGACATGCCTGGCATTTTACATGAGCATTGAGGATTAAAACTTGGGTCTTCATATTTATAGACAAGCATCCTTGGCACACCCCCCAAGCCATCTCCATGGGTCCATGGACATACGTTTTAACTCACACAGAAACACACCTAAGGTCATCAGAGAAATACAAAATTAAAGTACAGTTAGCTACACCTCCCACTTACTAGAATGGCTATTGTGTGGCTATGGGGGACAAAGGGACATTTGTAGACTGTTGGTAGAACTACAGATTGGCATGGCCAAGTAAAGAATGAAGATCCATCCAAAAAAAAAAAAATGGAAAGGAAATCTGAATTTCAAAGAGACAATTGCAGAGCATGCTCATCTCAGCTTCATTTGTGTGGCCAAGCTGGAAAAACTGATGGATGCATGAATGGAGAAATGTATTCGCCAGGGATTATTGACCAGCCTTGGAAAGAGGCAAATCCTGTCACTCTGGCAACACGGTGGGACACTGTGCTCAATGGAACAGTCCAGTAGAGAAAGACAAATGTTGAACAAACCCTCATAGGTTGCATGAGAGTCAAACTCAAGGAAGCAGAGGGTGGAATATGTTTGTCAGGGGCCAGGGGCAATTGGGCAAATGAGGATATGTTAGTTAATGGGTACAACGTTGTAATTATGTGAGTGGAACATACTGCAGAGACAGAAAGTGACCCAATGACTACAGTTACTATATTGTATACTTAAAATCTGCTGTGAGGTAGAATTTTCAATGTTCTCACTAACATGAACAACTACAGGAAGCAGAGGCTGTGCTAATCAGCTTCAGTGTGCTCTTCCTTCCCAGTGCATACATATCAAAGCATGACACTTGGTACAACCCAACTATGTAATATTCTTATGTATAAAATCTAAGATGCACACCTTAAATACACAATTTGCATTTTTAATTATACTTCAATAAAGCTGGGGAAAAGAAAGCACTCACAAAGGACCACATATTATAGGATTTCATTTATGCTCCAAATAGGCAATTTATAGAGGCAGAAAAGTAGATTAGCAGTTACCTATGATGGGAAGGAAAGTCGCTAGGGAATGACTGCTAATAGATAAGATGTTTCTTTGCGGGGTGATGAAAAATGTTTTAAAATTAGATTATGTTAATGGATGCATAATTTTGCAAATATAGTAAAAACAATTTAATTGTGTACTTTACAGTATATAAATTATGCCCCAATAAACTTGTTTAAACCAAAGAAAACATAAATAAGTTGTCTTTCAAATGAATAAAATGAAATCAACAAAGTTGCTTTATTGTATATTGTAGCATACTTTGTGCAAGGAATAGTGGGAGAAGTTGTAATAAAATCTGCCTGCCTGGGTACACAGAAGTTCCTCCGTGGGTAAGAGCAGACATCTACCTGGTCCCAAGGCCATGAACTTGGGGGGTTTTGTTTTGCGGTTTTGCTTTTGTTTTGAGTTTTGTTTGTTTTTGTTTTTGTTTTTGTCCCTCTGGTTCCTGTCTTTGCTTCTCTTTTCACCCCACTTTCATTCAGTGAAAGTAAAAGAAAAATATATACCTCATCCAGGAATGGGGAAGCAGGGCTGCTTGTCACTGTAAAGTGGAAAGACTGTAACCGTGTTTGCTCTCAGAGTACCTATGCATCAGGACTTTCATATTAACTCTCAGAGGACTGTAAGTGCCACATCTATGTTTTACCTCAAGGCCCTCCCTCACAGACTGGTTATAATTCCAGGCTCTTCCGGTCAAATCACAGCACGCATCCCATTTCTCCAGCCCTGGCTCAGAGATCAGCTTACGGAATGAGAAACCCTGGCACGCCTACACATTGACTTCCTTTACTGCTGCTCCCCAGAAAAGCTCCCTTAAACAGGGATGAAGCAAATCTTTGTAAAGTTCATTTCTTAAGTGCTTTTAAATTTATGTGTGGAATGGGAATGGGAATGTGTGAAAAATTTCTCATAGTCTCAGAAGCAAAAAATTGTCATTGTGATCAAAAGTCATAAAGTAATAACAACGCTTTGATCCAGAGAGTCTTATTTTTAAATTTAAACTTGCAGCAATTATTAAGATTGTGTTCAGACCCCATCTGGGAAGTATTTCCTTAGGAAAAACTAGGCAATGGTGGAAGCAAACTAAATATTAAAATATTTTTAAAATAAATAATAACAAATAAGTTAGAAGAACATTATGCAGTTTTTAACATAATGATCCAGCACCGATCAAGGTATCATGTAGACTAAAGAATTTATAAGCTCATTAGATTTTGTAAATCTTACATAGAATGTGTGCACAGCATATGCTTGGGGCTTGAGGGCATATATATTTATATACATATAAATAAAAATCAGGATGTTACCATTAATCCATCATCTACGGATGAGTAAATGTGGGTACAGGGCTGTTGTAGAGGAAACGAAAGGAAAGGGATGCATGCAGAATCAAGCTACAGTGAGCATCCCTTCTTTGCCAGACTTGATGCAGCTTTTGCTTTAAATATGTTACAACCACGGGAGGCTTGGGATATCTTATTAATAAGAAGGCCTCATTTGGGGTACCTCAAATGAACTCCGTACACCAATTAGCTATTGTACTTCTATATATATATATATATATATTACACTGAGCTTCTTAGAGAAAGGTTTGGGTTGGGTTTCTGCGGCTGCAAAGGTGGCCCATTTGCTGAGTCTGGAGAGTCCTTGTGTGATCTCCTCTCCTCCGGGTTCATGAGTCAGCACACCATGCTCAGGGTACTGGCACAGCCGACAGCAGTGTGGTTTTGTACCAATGCCAGCAAGCACCATTCCCGCACTTGAGTTGGCACGAATGGTCCCTTTCCATAGCGTTAGTCTCAGGGAGATTTGAAACTCTCAGATGCAGCTGGAGGAGAGAGCTGACAGTAGTAAGAAGCGCATGGCAGATGTACCCACCATTAATCAAATAGACCGAAGTCCCGAGACACACCGTGGCCATGAGCAGTGTTTCCAATGGCGGCTACTTATAAGCATGTGCCAAGAGACTATGGGCTAGGACATCCAGGTCTCCCTGGCTCACAGCTATGCAGGTCTGCATGTGAAAGTTGCCACCGTTAGGCTGACATTCGGAAGCCATCAGCAAAATACAAATTGCATTTTCCCCTATTACTTGTTTCTTCCTTCCTTCCCAATGTCTATAGTTTACATGGGCATTACTGAATGTCCATGGCACCTGGACAGCCACTAAAAGTCCTAAGTTCTTTTCTGTGCCCATTCTGTGGATTTTCTGCCTGACTCATAGAAATCACTTGCTTGTCACACACTATCAATAATACCTCTTCCTTCCTTCCTTCCTTCCTTCCTTCCTTTCTTTCTTTCTTTCTTTCTTTCTTTCTTCTTCCTTTCTTCCTTTCTCCCTTTCTCCCTTTCTCCCTCTCTTCCTTTCTCTTCCTCTTTCTCTCTTTCTCTCTTTCTTGCTTTCTTTCTTTCTTCCTTTCTCTCTTTCTCTCTCTCTTTCTTTCTTCCTTCCTTTCTTTCTTTCTTCCTTTCTTCCTTTCTCTCTCTTTCTCCCTCCTTCCTTTCTTTCTCCCTCCTTTCTTTCTTTCTTTCTTTCTTTCTTTCTTTCTTTCTTTCTCCTTCCTTCCTTCCTTTCTTTCTTTCTTTCTTTCTTTCTTTCTTTCTTTCTTTCTTTCTTCCTTTCTCCCTTTCTCCCTCCCCCCCCCCTCTCTCTCTTCTTTCTTTCTTTCTACCCCATTTTTTCCTTATTGGCCCTTCCTGGTGAGAAGAAAAGATTACCTCCCCCTGAAGAATTTCAGGTATATGAGATTACCTTTATGTGTCAGCCTGTGATGGCCCTGAGCGGGTTTGCCCCCTTCTCTGTACCTCTGTATCTTTCATTTTACTCTAGGAATAAGAATACCCACCTCATGGACCTGTCATGATGATAAAGTTGGGAAGGGCTAGGGCTACAGCTCAGTGGTAGAGCATTGCCTACCATGCTGAAGGTTCTGAGTTTGGTCTCCAGCAAGAACAAATAAATAAAATTAAATAATGAAACAAAGTTGGGTATAACAGCACATGACTGTAATCTCAGCATTTATGAGACTAAGGCAAATGAACCTTGAGTTTGTGGCCAACCTGGGTGTGGTGGTTTGAAAAGGTGAGGCCCCATAGATTTATGTGTTTGAATGCCTGGCCATAGAAAGTGGCACTATTAGGAAGTTTGGCTTTATTGAAGGGGGTGTGGCTTTGGAGGAAGTGTGTCACTGTGGAAGAAGTGTGTCACTGTGGAGGTGGGGCTTTTGAGGTCATACATGCTCAAGTCTGGCCAGTGTCACTCAGTCTCCTTTTGCTACCTTTGGATCAAGATGTAGAACTCTCAGCTCCTCCAGTCTGAGAGTTCTCCATCTTGACCCAAATGCTGCCATGCTTCCCACCATGATGATAATGGTCTAAACCCCTGAAACTGTAAGCCAGTCCCAATCAAGTGTTTTCTTTTGTAAGAGTTGCCTGGGTCACGGTGTCTGTTCACAGCAATGAAACCCTAACTATGACACTGTCTTACAGGCCCTCAAAAAGGGGTGAGAGAAGAAGAATGTTCCCAAGGTCTCATTTTGAAACCTGCCTTCCACCCTTGGGCATCAGTTGCCTGCACTGAACTGTCACTGTAAGAAGTCACCTAACCTTGTAATTCTGATTCCATGGCCATGATCCTGACTGAGCATCCCTAATCCAAAAGTCTGACCAGCCTGACAGCAGGAGTGGAAAGTTCCATGCACAAAACTGTTTCGGGAACAAGATGATCTAAAATGAACAAGATTGCCCTTCAAGTTGTGTGTATACGGCATAGGTGAAACATAAATGAATTTTCTGTTTAAACTAGAGCCCTGTTCCCAGGCCTTCCGGTCCCATGTCTTTTAGGTAAGGGATACCCAAATGGTATTTTTAGTGCTGATATAAGACCATAACACTCATCTGTCCATTCAGTAAGGTAATGAGTACAAAATCAAGACAACAGAATTCCCTTATGGCCTGAGTATACAGAATCTAATGTCGCCTCAGCATCTTAAGTTCCTATGCATTCTTCCTCAGTAAATCCGTTCCCTTGCATAGGAGGCCTCAGAAGAGTGCAGTGAGCACTGGTCAGCGGTAAGATGAATGCACTTTATGCTGCAGGAGCGCTGGCCAATTTACTATACCTTAGAGTACATCTGCTTCCCGTCTTCATAGTGGATCTCCACGTAGTCAGAAGATAGCAAACCACTGCAAAGGAAAGAAGAGAAAGTGATTTCTGCAACCAAATGCTAGAGGTTTAAAGAGAGCTCAATAAACGGTTGACAGGGACCTGAAAACCACAGCTCTGCAGTCTGGACAAAGGAGCTGTGGGCAAGTCTTAAGACAGCATCCAGCAAAATGAAAAGAAAGAAAAATCCTCAGTCTAGATTCAGAAACATAAAACATAGGCAATGGAAAGGACACACCCTCAGATTCAGCACCTAGTGGACATGTCAATCAAAACTACCAAACTAAGTTGCAAGTAGAAGACAAACCCTATCACTCACAGACACACACACACACACACACACACACACACAATTAATGTGCCAATGGAAATTTTTAAATTGTGTATCAGTGGGAAGGAATAAAGAAAAGAACTGGCAAGCACTTCCCATAAGTGCCAGATAGTAAACACTGCAGCTCTGCCAGCTGTGTGGTCCCTGAAGCAACAATCAACTCTGCCATCAACAGTATATAGACAAATGAGTGTGGCTGTGTCCCGGCAAAGTGTTATTTATAGAGAATGATATTTGAATTTCACACAGTTCTAATGTACCATGAAATAATATTATTTTGAATTTTTAAATCCATTTAAAAATGCATAAGGCCAACAAGATGAGCCAATGGACACAAGAGCTTGCCACAGAAACCCAACAACCTGAGTTCAACCCCAGATTCCCCAGTGGAAAGAGAGAACTGACTACTGAAAGCTGTCCTCTGAGCTATGAGCATGCGTATGTGCGCGCACACACACAGGATATACATCATATCCAAAATCATGTTAAGAATAAATTTGAATTTAAAAAATGTAAGAATATAAACGGTGAAGTCAGAATAGGGTTTAGACCTAGCAGAGCCCATGAATGGAAGTGTCGACATGAGCAAGTTTCACTAACTTGTATAAAATGAGCCTATCAAAAACGTGAAAGTCACAGGGTACTGTGAAGATTAAATTGATTAAACAAGCATGCAGAACTTAGCCTAGAAATCAACACTGTTCAGTGTTGGGCACTGTAACTATCACTACTGTAACTTTAAATGCATCCTCCATCGTAAACCTGGGCAATAAACTCTTGGTTGTGGATGTGGAGGGAGACCTGAGTATGAGCTTTCTTGGTAAGGACCAATGCCTCAGACTCATGAGAACTGTGAAGCCTTCCCCTGGTCTGCCTGGAAATGTTAACAGTGTATGAAGAAAGTATCTAGCATTGTCCACCTTCAGGTGGTTTACTGCCTGAGGCTATGCCCCTAACAGAGACCTCCTACCTAGACTGAGGTCGGGATGTTGAGCAGTTGATGCCCCCCTCCCCCACCAGAGCAAGCATGGCGCACCTGATTCCAGATGCTCTGTACACTTCAGTGTCTGATTTGTCTTTGTTCCTTCATCACCCCAGTCAGCTTTTCAGAACCAAGTACAGTGCAAGATGCTCTGTACCCACTGCAGAGAGCTGGGTTAGGACACTTGGGTTTCTGTCCAGATCTGCCACCAGGAGTAATGAGAGGGGTGACAACACATTTATGGGCCACTTACTCCATCTAGGAGGCATGAACTCATCCCTGAACCATTTATATGTCCTAAAGGTAGGTCTTTGTTCCTTCTACAAAATAAAGGGCTACAAAAGATGATTCTTCATGTCCCTTCCTGCTCAGACATATTGACTTTCTAGAAGTCACTCAACAGTAGGTTCACTTGTAGAAAAATATCAAACTACTCTAGTTGAAGAATAGGCAGACTCTATGGCTCTACATATAATTCAGAGCAATGTCCAATGTACCCTACAGTACTCCATAGGAAGCTTGGAAAAGGGTGATCAGATCCCAGTTGGTGAAACTGGGAAGGATTGCAAGGCATGCTCAGGTGAGAGGAGGTCACTGGGGGTGGGCTTGGAGGTTTCAGGAGATACATGTACATATGAGCTTCGTCTCCTTCCCTGCACTCCGACTTGCAGACCAAGATGTAAACTCTGAGCTATTGCTGTAACTACTCCACCCCCATCATGAACCCTTACCTTCTGACACGGTAATCCCAGTTAAAAACTTTTTTTCTAAGCTGCCTTGGTCATGGTGGTTTGTCACAAGGACAGAAAGGCAATTAAGACAGTGTCTATACTTAAACATGTATTCATGCTCACCCAAATGACCTCTGACAGAATCCTCTAAGAACTCTCTTTCCCCCGATTCCCACCAGTCCTTGGAGCTTTTAGTTCATTTAACGAATTAGTTCATGACAGCTACTGCTGGTCACCAGGCGGATCCTGAATTTTACAGACACTATGCCTGATCCCTCTGTTTACAGAAGCTTCTCTTTAGTCTCATTACATACATGTATACGTACATGTAGATATGTATACATATACATACATATATGTATATATGATGTGCATGTATGTGTGTGTATGAAAAAGAGACAGAGAGGGAGTCCAGAGGTCAATCTCATTCTTTCCTCAAGAGCCCTCCACCTTATTTTATTGGGCTCTGGGGTTCACTAACTGAAGCTAGGCTGGCTAATCCTCTGGTCCCCACTTCCTGCAGCATGTGCCACCATTTGGACAGTTTTTTACACAGGTTCTAGGGATTGAAGTCAGGTCCTTATGCTTATATGTCAAGAACTGTACCTGTCAAGATATCTCCCACCCCAACTTGTGATATTTTTAATTTATCAAATGATTACTTTCTTAAGTAGAAATGAAGACAATCACAGACACTTAGGTCAAGACATTCATACAATTATAGCTTGTTACCTACAATTATGCTTGTGCCCTTCTATTGCTTTTGGCTTGTTCCTTTTTTTAGACTTAGAAGTGAAATGGTTTATCAATTGCTATTTTTCTCAAGTGTGTAGGGCAAAGTATAATCCTTTGAGTATAAACAATAAAATAAGGGTTGTCACTGGGTAAAAAGATAGCGGTGTGGTGAGGCTGGGATTGAAGACTGGAGCAGATACATGAGGTAGGTAAAAAGAATTACAGGTTGGATAGAGGCTTTGTGTGAAGTAAGGCAAAGATGGCAGGCTAGAGTGTGGCCACAGTTCATGCAGACAGAGTTGCAGGCAGAGAACCATCCTAGCAAAGTGAATGGAAAGGGGAAGGGCTTGAGACACTGTAGTGTTACAAAAGAGACTTGATGACTTTCTAAAGGACATGTGGAATTGGAAATTCCACAGCACAGGTGCTCCTTAGGTCTCAGTTGAGGAGTCTGTAGGCCATAATACCATTTTGAATAAGATGAATAAGGAGAACAAGAAACTTGGGAGTGTGGATTCATAGTGCAGAGAAGAAAGAAGGAAGAGTTAGATGGAGAACCTGAGGCTTAGGTGTATAGTGGAAAGGGAAAGAACCCCCACTCCGTGGGCTTGACCCAACCAGCATGATGCAACCCCTGCTGTGGAGGAGCTGCAGAGCACAGGGAACACTTAAATCTATGGCTAGCAGTGTCTCCAAGAGGCTGACTGGTAGCATTCCATCCAGAAGAAGCAGCTCCTCCGAGTCTTAGGGAGAGAACTCCCTGCTTCTTTTACTTTCAACCTGTTTTTAAACTGGCACTTCATTCATGCCATATTCCAGAGGAATGAGAGGAATGGCTGAAGGAATAACAAACAAGCCAATGGGGGGAAAAAACTATCAGAAATAGTTAAGAGTTAAATAAGGTGTTTGTTACAAGATGAATATGAAGCACATATTTATATAAGCCAGCAAAAAACCATCTAGAGATAATATGGGAGACATTTTCCAGAATGATATCAAATGATACATACATATATATATATATATATATATCCCACATACAAATGTTAATACTTAAATACACTAGAATAAGCAAGTATAAATAAATATGAAGAAAAACACACATGAAGTTAACAGCAAATCCTTAGTTTAAAAAATAAAATAAACCATAAGACAAGTCATGACTGAATGAAGCAATTCCCTGATTCCCCATGGGAACAGGCCGTGTTGTAACACTATCCACCACCCTCGACCTACTTGAATGTTAGTGCAATTCCAAACAAAATCTCAAGGGTTTTTTTTTTAACATGACAAATGACTCTAACGTTCATCTTAAAGAAAAATGTATGTCATTTTCTCAAATAAAATAACAAAAGCAGGACTTTGTGTCAGCATTGCAAGAACTAAGATGAAGAACAGGGGCCTGGTCTTCAGCCCAAAAGGCACAGAAGAACATTAGAAAAGTCTCGAGTTCAGACAAGCGCATCCTAGGGTTAAGAATAAAATTGAAATCTACAAAGAGTGGAAAACTGAAAGCCATCAGGAGGTCATAAGACAGGAAACAAGTTCAGAAAGAAAAGGAATAAAGAATCCACATATTTCAGTCATGTGACTAATATTGGGGAAAATGGACAGCCATCCCACCCCCTACAGCAAACCAAGACTCTATTTATTAAGATTGTGTGTTTAAAGTAGAGATGTCTTAGGGTTTTACTGCTGTGAACAGACACTATGACCAGGCAACTCTTATAAGGACAACATTTAATTGGGGCTGGCTTACAGATTCAGAAGTTCAGTTCATTATCATTAAAGTAACAACATGGCAACATCCAGGCAGGCATGGTCAGGGAGCTAGGATGGGGGTCTTAAAGGCCACACCCACAGTGATACACTTACTCCAAGGCCACACTTATTCCAACAGGGACACACCCTCTAAAAGTGCCATTCCCTGAGCTGAGCATATACAAACCATCACAAGAGTCATGAGCTGAGTATAGAAATCCAGGTAAACACTGAAGGGAGGTCTTTGAATATATGACCTTAAACCCAAAAGCATAGATAAAACTATAAAAAATAACTACAAAAATTGAGATACTTTGTTAAAGCAACCAACAGTTCAAAACAAATGGATTAAAAAAAAATACTTGCAAAACAAGTACTCGCCTTCATGTTAGGTCTTAAAAAAGAACCAAGAACAAGAGAAAAGTAGACAAAAGGCACCCACAAAATCAAAATCAAATATTCAAGGAGCAATTCATAAAAAAAAAAAAACTGAACACGAAATGCCAAGAGCGATCAATCATATACAAATGCACAACTATAATAGCAATGAAAGACTTGAAAATTAAACTAACATAAGAGGACATTTACTCAATCTCTTTAGAAAATAAAAATGAATGGTAGTAGGAAGTGCTGGCAAGGTTGTTAGAAAACTAACACTCCAGAGAGCCATTTGGCAAAGGATGTCAAAGCCTGCAGTGTGTTCCCGCTAATCCAGGCACTCTGACTCTGAGGATTTGATGAAGAAAAGAAACAAGGTAAAAGCAGACCTTGCTTTTTCTCACACCCATCTACGCATACATATATGCATCACACACACACACTCACATACATCCACAGTCCCACACATCCCCACTCATATTCACACCCATACTCACACTCATATACACTCACAGTCCCTCACATTCACACTCACACTCGGTCATGCACACTCACACTGACCATATATATAGCCACGCACATTCACATATATCCACTACCAGCCATACTCACACCTACACTCATGCATATTCACATTCACACGCACACACTCACACAGATATGAGGTGTTTGTTGTGTGCTATTTTACAGTCACTTGGGGAAATTATCACATAATCAAAGAAAAGAACCAGTGTGAAAACCTTTGGGCTGTTTATATGCCCCCCTTCAAAGTAGAAAGGCTTACAAGGAGCTGTCTTCCAAAATGTCATCACCAGCGCTTACTTCTTGCAGAAATTCCCATCATTTCCCTTCCTTTCTTTTGCTTACCAAAACTTTCTTCACTGATGCTTGGTGACCTTTCTTTCCTTTTCTTCTTTTGAGATAGGGTTTCACTATGTAGCCCTCACTGGCCTGGAACTCACAGACAGCTGCTTGCTTCTGCCTCCTGAGTGCTAGAATTTACGCCGAGTACTCCACACCTGACCCAGACTACCTATCTAATGAGACACCAAAGTAGAAGTTTTATTTTGGGGGCCAAAAAAGTATGATGCATGTAATTTTGTGGTAAAGTGCATTATCTGTCAATTATGGGTATATTATCTATCAATTTAATTATGCTAATCCTAGTAAAACTACAAAGTGAAAACTAAACAATTTCCGAAAATACCATTTTGTATTCAGGTAGCTAAAACATTAGCAAACAAAACTTTTTAAATTAGTTTTTGAATTTTGCATACAGTGTATTTTGGTCATACTATTTCCTCTCCTCCAACTCTTCCCAGATCCATGCACACAATGTCATATTCATTCTTTCTCTCCCTTGAAAATCAAACAGAGCCAACACATATACACACGAACAACAAAAGAAATCTAGGATCCGTTCTGTGTTGGCCACCTGCTCCTGAGCATGCAGGAGAGGGTGGGGTGTTTTAAAGGCAGGCGTGGGACAATACACAGGTTTAAATTAAGCAAGGGCTTGGACCTTGCAAAGGAATGGATAAGAACCTGAATTTGGAAAGCTATTTATAAAAGCTGAAAGCAAGCGTTACTTCCTGTGTCCACAGAGAATCCAAGGTCTTTAGGACCTGGGGCAGGCAGAACATAGAGAAGCTCCTTTACTGGGTCAATTAGAGCCATCAGCAAAGTAATTAATGTTAGCAGCGGGACAGAGCTGCAAGAAACCAGCACACACGCTAGGAAAAGGTCTATCCATATATGAGACCCTGGAGCTGAAGCTCTCCTTCACTCATTTGATTAATTGCTGGAGATTGAATAAGGCAGGGGGAAGAAAAGAAATCAACAATTAAGAGAAATGAAAAATTAATTTTCCCATTTCTTTAATTTTTATTGGAAATTTAATATATATATGCATACATATGTACACTGGAAAAATCTATTAGGCAAAGACCAATTATATTTGGAGGTATAGGCAGATGTGGGGGGTGGGGAGAGGGAGAGAGGGAAGGAGGGAGGGAGGGAGAGAGGGAAGGAGCGAAGGAGGGAGGGAGGTAGAGAAGGAGGGAGGGAGGGAGGGAGGGAGGGAGGGAGGGAGGGAGGAAGAGATACAAGAAGAGTCAACACTGGGTGTCTTCCTCTGTCTCTCTCTACCTTATGTTTTGACTTAGGGTCTGTCACTGAATCTGAAGCTCACTGATTGGCTAGCCTGGCTGGCCAGCAAGCCCTGGGGATCCACTTGAATTTACCTCCCTGGAACTGGGATTATAATAAGCACACCACTATCCCCAGCCTTTATTCTGGGGTCCTGGAAATCGACCTCCAGCCCCATGATGATACAGCAAGCACTTTGCAAACCCTAAGCCATCACTCTAGCCTCTACTTTGCTGCTTTGTCTTGTTTTAATAGTTTTAGTAGAACATCCACAGTTGTCTTTTAGGGGCTCCCTTTCTACCTAGGGAAGCTAGCCCTTGATTTCTGTTCAGGTTGCCACAACCTGAACCTGAATAGCTGAACTGAGAATAAAATGCCCACAGACAAATTCTCAAAACACAAAGACTAAGAGGATCGGCACAACCCAACACAAGAGAAGATCATTTGAAGCCATCTACCTGTGTGACACAGAAAGCAGCATTCTTCCCAAACATGGACTCCCCATACCTAAACCAGAGACGCGTAGACAGTATAGCCGAGGTCCTTCCTATGTGGAAAGATGGAACTGTCACAATGGCACCATCAGTAAGAGCACAGCACGTGACAAATGATACAATATAGGAAAAAGGGAGAGAAGAGGCTGAAGGGAATGAACGAGTGACTTCAACAGCTTCCTCATGCAAACACAGAATTACTACCACACACACATACAGGTTTTTAGTTATCATTCAGAAAATTGACCTTCAGGCAGTTCTAACCCCTGGGCACAACCATAACACCAAAAAATTATTCACTGGCCTTGAATTGCTTTTTAAACATTTATGATTTACCTAGAGCAGGACTGACTTCTCTAAGGGCAATTTTCATTCTCCCAGAGGGATCTTTTCAAAATATTAGTAAGGCAACAGACTTCTGGAAGGAATTTGCTAGAAACGTGGCCATTCTTGCGTAACTACTTTAGGAAGAATCCTTTCCCCCTGGAGAGGATTTTGAAACTTCGTGTCATTCCTTAGCTGGCTAGCAGTGGATCTTTGGGTTCAGTGTTTAGCCTCAGTCCCTGAAGAAAGCCTTAACTAAACACATCCTGGAGCTGACAGCCTCTGAGATCTGAGAGAAGTCTCTCACGCTGGTGAAGCTACCTTGTCCCTTACAAAAACCAGGAACACTGGATTTAAAGATGCTTAAAGAAACCTCCAACTCTCAGTCGCTGTATGATTTTATGGTCTGAATATGAAAAGGCATCCCCAGGTGCTGGCTATACTCTACAAAATTCTAGAACCTTCTGGAGACCAGCTGGTAAAAGTGGGCCCAGAAGGGTAGACGTTACCCACTGCTCCATTTCCTCCAGATGATAAGAGCCTTTGCCACACAATCTCACCTCTATGAACTGGGCTGCTCCTTTATGCTATCTACACCATGACAGAATGGAACCCTTTGAAACCATAAACCAAAATAAACCCTCCTTCCTTTAAGTCATCTCTGCCAGTGACACAGTAGTAGCTAATACACCCCCTACAAACAAAGGTTGCTGCGTGGGAAGCTGTAGGCTGCTGGCACACACAGTCTGTCTAGTAGCTACACTCTGTCAAATAATCTGTGTGGGAATTCTCAGGTGCCTGTAGGCCAATCTTTTCCAGAAGGTGCTGAAAAAACAAAACAAAATAGTTCTATCCAGGTGACCTACACACTGTGGAAAACTACTTACACTTCCCCCCAAGTCCATATATTTCTACATACCTTAACCAAAAGAGAATGCCTCCATTATCAAGATATCATCTGATACTCTTTCTACAGATCTGATTAATAACTAACAAAACACCCTCTTACACAAAAACAAATCTGAAAGCCAAGAATCAAGACCTACCAAAGCTACACTCGAGTTGACTAATCTAACTGGTCTGCAAAACCACCACTTTGCTGTGACTAAAATAAATCTAAAACCTCACGGCCACATTAACATGCTTTATCATAAAAATGCTAAAAACCAAGGATAACAGGGAGAAATTAGTGCCCATCCTGCAAGACTATCTTATAATTAGCAAATTGAGAGCAATTAATGTCACTTTGAGAGGCGTGTATAAAATAGTGATTAGAAGTGAGTAATTTAATCTATCCCAGTCTAATTATAGAGTCTAGACATTTTGCATAATGTTAAAACTGGATTTTTATCTTTTAAAGGCTATTTAGAGCACTGTTTGTTCATGGCATTCTAAAAATGTATCTTAAAATCACTTTCAATACTTTAGAGGTAAACGCATCCTTTCTTCTATATTGATGTAGCCTGCCAGTAACAAAGTCAAATCCCAACTGGCTTACAATGCAGAACAGGTCTATAGGTCAGAATTTGAAAACAATCTCTATAAATGTCTACAGCCAGACAACTTTCATTACATGCTCTTAAATTTTCTGCCCAGGTCAACAATCTTACATTCACAAAGTGACTCTCAATATGTGGATCAAAAGCAAAACCTTTATAACATCCCAGAAGCAGATAAATCCCAGAGAGACTGACATAGAAAAAGAAAAAAAAGAAACTATTCTATTTGGGTCTTTCAGGGGATCTATTTATAGGCTAATCTTAAAAAACAGACATTTTTAGTGCCTTGGTATAAATTCTAGAATTAACTGTACATGATCCACAGCAATGAATTTACTAAGTATCAAGATAGATTCCAAGACCATGAGAGGTTAGGACCGGAGATGGCAGAGAAAGAGATGGGTTCTAAATTACCTGATTCGTATCCAAGGAAGCCATATCAAAAATCATGAATCTGCTAGAGTCAAAATTTCTGGACGTAGACAATAGTTAAGAATTGACATGCCTACAAATGCTGGAGAACATACTAAATAATGCCCCCCCCCAAAAAAAGCACATAGAGGCTGGAGACATGGCGTGGCAGTTAAGAGTGTACTGGCTGCTCTTCCAGAGGACCTTAGTTCAATTCCCAGCACCCACATGGCAGGTCACACCTGTCTGCAACTCTAGTTCCAAGGGATGAAATACCCTCACACAGACATACATGCAGGCAAAACAATGGTGAATATAATATAATATAACACAATAAATATAATAATAAAGAAAGAAAAGCACGTAGGTTTTACCAACCTACTATCCTACAGCAAGCGCACCTACCTCAGTGCCCATAGATAAGGTCACGACACGGAACTTCATGATGGGATTGATGCACGTTTAAGCAGAAACCAGTTAGCATGAATCATGAATAAGGGCCTAAGTCTTCCAACCAGCACAAAGGGAGAAGAAAAAGGAAGCAGGAAGCAGGAAGCTGGAAGCAAGAGGGGAAAAAGACCCTAGAGAGTACCCTTGTTCTTTTTCTCAGCAAGATAGTCGGATGCTAGCCAAGAGGAAGGCTGCACCAGCATCTGAGTCTGCCAGGCATCCAAGTTAACTGCTCAGTTTATGACATTTGTCAGTATGAGCCTAAGCAGATTAGAGTAAGAGTGAAGCCTCCTCTTCACTCTAGGCAAGACCTGTCCTAATGGAATGTTAGAAATAAACATGAATCTGTTCTACTGTAACTATGAGTTCTACTCTTATCACTTTTACATAGTCTTTAGATTTAGTCTATGTGTAAGAGTGTTTTACTTGCATGTACATATGTGTACCAGGTGCATGCCTGGTACCTAAGTAAGTCAGAAAAGGGTATCAGATCTCCCTAGAACTGAGTTAGGGGTGATCGTAAGCTCCCGTGTGGATCCTGGGAACTGAACTTGGGTCCCCTGCAAGAGCAACAAGTGCTCCTAACTGCTGAGCTATCACACGATCTCCTATTATTGCCACATTTTGTAAGTTGGATTTTTGTGGATTTTGTTTGGCTTGGGGTAAAATTCTCAAATCTACCAGCTAAACTTCATCATGAGACGCAATCACAGGTAGAAGAGGGTAGTGGAGGACATATGGCAATGTGGGACACCCAGAGGATTTCTAAGATACTGATAATGCCTTCTTTGTCAACCATAGCGAGGCATTGCTATGAATAGTGCCATAAATATATGAGAATGTGCATTTATTATTGCTGTTATTATTTTTTTGAGGCAAGGTCTAGTACATCCCAGGTTGGCCTCAAACTTGCTATGTAGCTGAGGATGGTCTTGAACTTTAGATCTTCCTGCTCTACCACGATAGTCCTCTGGCTGCAAGCACTCACCACCATGTCCACGTGGTGCTGGGGTCAAAGCCTAGGCCTCATGTGTGCCAAACAAGTTTTCTACCCACTGATCGGCCTCTCCTTGAAAGAAAAGGAATCTAAAATGTCTACAGCTAACAAAAACAGAAAGGCGAAATCTCTGACATTAAAAATTTGGAGTATGAGACAAACAAAGCCAGAAAGAGACCATGGCAAAAGCATATGGAACCAGGAAGCTGTCACTACTAAGGCCAGACAGAAGGAGCTAAGGAACCCATGGGAGGCAAAAGCACCGGGAAAGAGGGGGACTTTCTCCTTCTCTCTAGAAACAGCAGCATTTGGGCTGCTCCCACACTCCAGTGTGCACAGAGGAGTCAATTTCTGCTTGAAGAGGGAATATTGAGAGGGGAAAGGCAGTAATTGCAGGATAGCAAAGCACAGAGGAGAGGCATTTAGAAATGCCACCACCCAACAGGACTGACAAGATCTGAACTACATTCGTATCGCCCAGATTGTTACCTCCTGTACTAGGAGAGCTGAAGAAACAGAAGAGCAAAGGATGGGCAGGCAGCCTTACATAAGTTACCGAACTCCAAAGTTCATCTGCAGTGTTATACACACATGAAAGAGTCCCCCAAAGACCTCAAAAAGACTTGACCATCAAAACTTTGCTTTCCAGGGATGGAGAGCTGGCTCAATGGTTAAGAGCACAGGTGTTCTTCCAGAGGATCAAAGTTTGGTTCCCAACACCTACATAGCAGTTCCCAGTCATCTAGAACTCCAGTTCCAAGGATCCAAGGTCCTCCTCTGGCATTTGCAGGCACCAGACATGTACATGGTGCACAGACATATGGGCAGGCAAAACACCCATACACATACAATTTTTAAAATGTTTAAAGCATGTGATATTATTCTTTACTTTCACTGAAAGAATCAATGAAATTACATGTGGCATAAAAGGAAAGAAAAGGACAGCATATTTTTAATCACTGAAGTTAGCATGCCTGGAAAAATATTGATCTTGATCATTGTGTTAAGTATTTAAAAACATATTTTGGAATTCATAATAACAAGTGTAATTGTAATGACTCAACCTGTGGGTCATGACCCCTTGGGGTCACACAGCAGATATCATTTATATTACAATTCATAACAGTAGTAAAATTGCAGTTATGAAGTAGCAATCAAATAACTTTATGGTTGGGGGTCATCACAACATGAGGAACTGTATTAAAGGGGCATAGCATTAGGAAGGTTGAGAACCACTGAAAAAGGTGAAATGCCTAGACAGTGACATCAAGGATGTCTTAGAAAAACAAGGCCACAGCCACATCTCACTGCAGGGCCTTATACAGTCCCATGTGTGCAGTCTTTTGCTCAGGCTGGATTCTCACATTTTCATCAGACAATATGTTACAGTGTGGATATGTAGAACATCTAATAATTCTGAAGAGGGTTATTCTAGGAGTGTTTTAAAATGCATAATCAGAGGGTCAGGTCACTATTTTAAATTGCTCTGCTTATATGCATAATTTTTAAAATCCTAAGGCCATGTAATGGCACTTAACAGCCTTCCTGATGATTAATAATATCTAAAACCAGAGACATTTCTGAAATGGCTAATAATTTAAACACCCACTCAAAATGGCAATCCAAAATCAGAAAGGATGAGTGAAGCAACTCTAATGAGCAACCCCCACCCCCACTTCTGTGTCTCGTGCCTGATCATTTGTGTAACTCCTAACTAGAAGACAAGTTTCCTTTACTTATCTTTTAAAAGCGGACTTCTTAGGGAACTTAAAAGTAAACTCTAAATTTTATGCTTATTTTTAATTGACATATAATTACACTCTCTAATGAGGTACAATGCTCAATTATGTTAAAATGGGCCATAATCAAATCTGGCTGATCCGAATGTCCCTCTCCATTGGCAGTTACCGTTCCTTTGTGGTAGGAACCTCTGACATCTATTCTATAGGTTCTTTAAGAGACACATAATGGATTTTTATGTACTGTTGTCAATCTCTGTGCCCACTCCTGGGGAACTGTATGCTTTGTGCCTGTTCTCTAACCCTCCCTCCTCTCCTTTCTCCCCCTCTGCTGTCCCTTCATATTTCCTGCAAATCAATGTTATTAGCGTCTACATACACATAAGACGACAATCCTAGTGTTCTATTCCACAACCACAAGAAATAAGTACCTGGACCCCAGGGAGTTAGGACTCCCCAAAGTTGCCCAGTCTTTCTCATGGGTATCAGTGAGATGAATCTGTAAGTTCTGAACTTCCTGCATCTCTGCTTGGTAACTAGGGCAACCTTACTTCTTGGACCTTCTCCACTCTGAAGTCCAAGTCACCTGCCCATGTAACATGAATAGACCAATATATAATGATAAAAAAGTATTTCAAAAGATGGAAAATGTTTTCCTTCTTCCAGTTTTTTTCAAACTGTAATTAATTTTTACACATTATGCCACTAACTTCCTCATAAATAGCAGAATCGAAAAGAACAAAAAATACAGCCATCATTTTTAAAATGACTCTAACCTTAAACTAGCAAAACCTATGAAGCTAAGTGTTGTAAATCTGAGTCCACATTTGCCACCTTAGGACCTGCTCAGGTCGGGGAAGGTGAGCTGAAGAGCAATGGGACTAAATAGACTCCCTGCCGATCCACATGCGTCCCTAGGGCACTCTGCCCTGGGCTCCATTCATGCCACTGGCCCAAGAGGGATGTCCATCTCTAGGAGGGTAGAAACACCCCATTGAAAAGTGACCAAACCAACAAACTCCAAATTAGCTGAAGGGTGCTAGTGTGTCCTTCCCTCCTGTGGCACCTGACCCACTTCACCACAGTCTGCTTCAGCAGATCGCTCCAAGCACCAGTTAATCCTAACCAAAATAATTAATAATAATAATAATAATAATAATAATAATAAGGTCCTAGATCTAGACACTGAAGCAGCAGCAAACGGTGTAAGCCCTGGAGAGATGAAGGGTATGTATCACAGGAAACAGAAGGGATGCTCAACACTGTGGCCTCAAGAGAACTATAGAGATAACTTCTTCTTTAAAAGAAAGTCAAAGACACAACATTGTGTGTGTGTGCGCGCGTGCATGCGTGAGTGTGCGTATGTGTATGTATGAATGTTTGTTTGTATGTATATATATGTATGAAGCTGGTAAGGTTCAGAAATAGTTTTTTTATTAAATGGAAAGGTTAAAAAAAAAACAAGAAAACACAATGGAGGGCAGTGGTGGCACACACCTTTAATCCCAGCATTTAGGAGGCAGAGGCAGGCAGATTTCTGAGTTCAAGGCCAGCCTGGTCTACAGAGTGAGTTCCAGGACAGCCAGGGCTACACAGAGAAACCCTGTCTCTGAAAAACCAAAAAAAAAAAAAAAATGGAGTTGGAAATTTGGCTATGTGGTTAAGAGTTCTTGTTATTCTTGCAGAGGACTGGAGTTTGATTCTAGCACCTAAATGAATGGTGGCTCACAACCATCTGTAACCCAGTCCCTGTAGACCATTGCAATGCCCTCTTCTGACCTCCATAGATGGGCATCAGGCATGCACATAATACATATATACACCCAGGCAAAATGCTCATACACATAAAATAAATAAATCTTAATAATTTTTAAAGAAAAAAAATACAATGAACTTGTAATTCCAAAAGGCAAATCATGTTCACAGAAAAAAATCACTGGGTAGTAGTGTTGCTGAACGGTGCTATTAATCCTGGTCGATACTGAGGAGGAAAACGATGGAAACCCCTACAGTAAAAACACATCCTCTCTGACACTGGGAAGGCCAGCCATACCCCAGGGCAGGTCACAAACACAGGAGTAGTTGGCCAACATGAAACAGATTCTATATTTGTTTGTTTTGTCTTTTCGGTGTATGTGTGTGTTTGTGTGTGTTTGTGTGTGTGTGTGTGTGTGTGTGTGTGTGTGTGTGTGTGCATGCACATGTGCATTTCTTATATTTTTCGTGTTTTGGTTTGATTTTAGCTTTTCTTGTCTTTTTTTGTTTTTTAAGAGAGAGAGGAAGAATGTGAAAAGAGGTATTTATGGAGGGTGGGTATGGAAGGACTTGGGGGGGAGAGTAAAGAATATGACCAAAATATGTGTATGAAAAGATTTTAAATAAATATTTAGAATAACATCTCTGAAGAGGGACCTCCCATTGACTGAGACTTGTTCCTAGGAATTCCCAAGTCCACAGAGAGACATTCTTGAAATATCCCAGAGAAAGGAAGGCTTAAGTGTTTCATATCTTCCCAAATTATTCCTCAATTACAAAGATAGCCGATAAGCATTTATTACAAAATGAATTCATGAGACAGCACTCAAAATTCTACCTCGAATAATCTACTTCTCAGTTAACTCCAGTCAAGCAAGACGCAAATAGCCTAGGAAGGGTGTAGACAATAAAGAACTCATTTTTAAGTTACTAACTCATTTAACTTACTAAATGATATCCAAAAGACAGAAGGCTACTAAGGAAAGCCTCAGTAGAATTAAATGAACATGAATCCTGGGGGAAAGAGGGACTATTTATCTCTTCTTCGCTGATCTCTAATACCCTGAGCTCTCCTAGAGAACAGACCTAGAAATGAAGGAAGACGAGCATGGCCTTGCAGTTACCGCTGGTCTGCAGCCTGTGCTGTAGACTCCCCCTCTGCTCCTAGTTGTTACTGTGAGGGCAGAAATAAAGTCTATCAGAAAAGTGGAACACACCTGCAAAGTGAAAAATACAGATTTATGAAACGTGTTTGCAATTTTTATATCCATAAGACCAAACATAAACATAAACATATGGCCCCAAAATCCTGAGCACTGGACCTTCAGACAAAAATCTCATTAAAAAGAGAATGTGCTCCTGAATTGAGCAACGGGGGAAACCAACCACCATGTAATAAATCCTCAGGCAAGGTTCTGACTTCATGCTGCCAGACAAAATGCCATGACTCTATCCACAGGCAACATTGTAAATACACGTTATGAGAGTTGAGGAAAACAGCCTTTCATTTATTTCTTGGGGAGGGAATAACAAAAGAAAAGAGACTTGGAACTAGACATGAGTCTCCTTTTATCTCAGGGTAAGGCACAATCGCATCCCACAAAGTCTCTGATCACCTTTTCACACTTTTAGATCATTTCAACCTTCCCACTCTTCTTCATTTATACTTCTAAGTTTACACAACCGTTAATTTTGACATACGCCTGCTGTTCAATGTCAAAATAAAAGAACGATTTAACTGGAAAGCAAGATTTTTCTCATTCTACCTACATAAAACTGAGGGACAGGCTAACTTGACATCTGTTTAAGAATGGGGTTCTTTTGTGAAAACCAAAGAGGTTAAGAATGTTCTCCAAATGATAACAGAGCATAGGAGGGTTTATTTTCCACTCAGTCAGTCCCTAGCACATAATAGGACCACATTCCACCAAAGGAAAAAATCTAAGTGAAGGTCACGTGTCAGTTTTCACATGTAAATATAGACTTCCATCTATAACAGTGAAGGCCAGAGGATGGGAGCGCAGGAGTACTGGGGTTCCTGAGAACCTGTACTGTGGGTGGGTGGAGTGGTCCTAAAGAAAACACTGAAGGGCTCTCAAACTAGAACCCCACCCCTAACCCCCACCCCCGACCCCTCAGCTGCTCAGCTATGTTTGAGATAGAGGCCAGCTATCACATCTTAATTTCATATGCTCCTGTTTGCACGGCCTTCCCATGTGGATCCCCATGCTACCTCGAAGGTTGATGAATTACTCTGCAAAACTTTCTCAAACATGACAAAGGATAGTGTACTGGCTAGTTTTATGTCAACTTGACACAGCTGGAGTTATCACAGAGAAGGGAGCTTCAGTTGAGGAAATGCCTCCATGAGATCCAACTGTAAGGCATTTTCTCAATTAGTGACCAAGGGGGAAAAGCCCCTTGTGGGTGGGACCATCTCTGGGCTGGTAGTCTTGGGTTCTATAAGAGAGCAGGCTGAGCAAGCCAGGGGAGGCAAGCCAGTAAAGAACATCCCTCCATGGCCTCTGCATCAGCTCCTGCTCCCTGACCTGCTTGAGTTCCAGTCCTGACTTCCTTTGGTGATGAACAGCAGTATGGAAGTGTAAGCCGAATAAACCCTTTCCTCCCCAACTAGATGGTCATGATGTTTGTGCAGGAATAGAAACCCTGACTAAGACAGATAGCTTTATTGAAGAAGCCTGCCTATTCTTAGGAGATATAGTAAGGATGATAGAAAAACAAGTGGTTTGTCTAGTGTCTTGGTAAGAAATCCTGGTGGTATTGAGAGGCACATGGGATTTTAAGTCTGGTATGTTTGGGAACTCTAAACTTTATCTCTTCTTTTGATTGAGATGGGGGAAAAGTAGGCTCTTGCCTAGGCCCTCCTGGAAAGTGTGACAATCCCTGCCTCTGCCTGCTAAGTACTAAAGCTACATGGTAAGCTACTGTTTCCATCTCTAAGTCTTCATCTTGTTAATGTAATTAGCATTTTTTTTAGGTCAGTACCCCTCAATTCTGGGGACGATCCCTTTCTTTTTTTTTTTTCCATTTTTTATTAGGTATTTAGCTCATTTACATTTCCAATGCTATACCAAAAGTCCCCCATACCCACCCACCCCCACTCCCCCTTTTTGGCCCTGGCGTTACCCTGTACTGGGGCATATAAAGTTTGCGTGTCCAATGGGCCTCTCTTTCCATTGATGGCCGACTAGGCCATCTTTTGATACATATGCAGCTAGAGTCAAGAGCTCCGGGATACTGGTTAGTTCATTATGTTGTTCCGCCTATAGTGTTGCAGATCCCTTTAGCTCCTTGGGTACTTTCTCTAGCTCCTCCATTGGGAGGTAATTAGCATTTTATATTAAAAAAAATAAAACAAAGGAAAGCTGGGCTTTCTT
Source organism: Mus musculus (assembly GCF_000001635.26). NCBI lineage: Eukaryota > Metazoa > Chordata > Mammalia > Rodentia > Muridae > Mus > Mus musculus. Next base: position 63,497,463 of record NC_000067.6, on the reverse strand, counting down.
AGGAGTCAAACACCCTTCTCCACCCCACAAACATCCAACTATCCTGTGTACTTACAACCTGATTGAGCTGCCTCTCCAGAAAGCCAAGAGAGCACTGGAGCCCCAGGCCCACTGAACCTCATAGCTATGAGTTAGATAAACCTCAGTGTGAGACCTCAGCTCCTCCATGCCTTTGATCCACTATTTGTAAACAGGAATAATAATAGTAACTAGATCGTTAGTCGCTGTGAGGATTAAAGACTTGGTTCATACAGCGCTCTTGGACACTGCAGCGAGCACTGGACATGCTCAGTAAGTCTGTCATTGCTGTTACTTTTGTTTGAATGCTAAGCCCCAACATGGCAGTCTACCTGAGCTGAAACGTACATCCTCTTGGCTGGTGATTCAAGAGATATAAATCAGATTTAAGTTTTACTGTTGAAAACTCTGGTTTGCATTCATTGAGTGGTAGGTTTGATAGTCCCTTCTTTCTTCCCTGTGTATGTGTATGTATTGTATATGTGCATCCATGTTTGTATATGTGATTGTATATGTGTGATTGTGTGTGTATATGTGTTTGTATATGTGTGTTTGTGTGAGTGTAGATGGTCAGAGATCATTATCAGATATCTCCTTCTATTGCCTTCTAACTTATCTTTTGAGATGGGATCTCTCCCTTAAGTCAGCACTCCCTGCATGGCTAGATTAGCTGGCCAGAGGCTCTGGTTATCCCCTGGTCTCCACTCTTCTCTACCTGATAGCACTGAGGTTATTGATGTGAATAATCAAGGACAACCAAGGACAATCAAGGTCTCCACACTTGTAAACCATCACTGAGTCATCTCCCCCACTCTTGGTAGTCCCTTCCTCTCTTGCAAGACACCTGCTGCGTAACTCACCAAATGAGTCCTTCTGAGAATGAGATCTGGGCATTTAGCTCCCAATCTTAAGCTCTCGGTCTCAGGCTCCTCATCAGAGTTCCTGGCCACCTTGTCTTTTTTCTGTGGAACCTCAACTGGTTAATGCTCTGCCATACTTAGGCAGGTACAACACAGCTTATTAATTCTACATGCATGATTTGTAGCTAACATAGAGAAGGGCCATGGTAGCGATGCTCTCTGTGTAACAAGAGTACAGTATCAGAAGCAGAGGGCTGGAACTCCAGAGTCCATGATTCCATGCCTCAGCATACCATACAGTGGTGACCTTGGGGAAAAAAACTGTCCATTACTGAATCCCAGAGTCCCCATCTGATTGCTGGTTAGCTTTTCTGTCACTGTGATGAAATGCCTGAGATCAAAAGCTAAAATCAAGGAAGATGTACAGTCTGGCTCAAGGTTATTGAGATTGTAGTCCACAGCTGCCTGGCTCGGCTGCCACGGAACTGTGGTGAAGCAGAGCATCAGCAGAACATCGTGGCAGAAGGAGAAGGATGTGGAGAAGGGAAGCTGCTCACCTCCAGGCAGCCAGGATGGAGACTGGGAGGTGAGCCACCAATGGAAAAAGGGTGAAAAGGAGAGAGGAGAGGAGAGAGGGGCTGGGGGTGGGGAAGAAAGGAAGCAGAGAAGAGAAGGAACAGAAGAAAGGCAGGGGAGAAAGGGGAGTGAGGCAGAAAGCAGAGAGAGGAAGAAATGTATAAGAGAGGGGAGGGGAAGGGAAGGGAGGGGAGGGGAGGGGAGGGAAGGGGAGGGGAGGAGAAGGTGGTGCCTCCTGATCTACTCACCTCTCAATAATGCCCTTGCCTGGGAACCTCTTCTATAATAAAATCTGCCACCAGTTTCATGATGCTACAAATTACTTGTTAAACCAAAAGCTCCATTTCTAGAGTAAAGGAATACCCTTTATTTACACAGACTTTGGTTGCTGGTCCTCTGAAGCACTCTGGAAAACGGCCAGCATCCACAACAGAGCAGGAAGGCTATCAAGCTTCAAAATCTCTGATAATGGTGGAACATCTCCTTTTTTATAAAAATTTATTTATTCTTAACTTATGTGTGTTGGTGCTTTGCCCCCATGTATGTATAAATGTGTACCCAAAGTGTGTCATATCCCTTGGAACTAAAGTCATGACCAATTGTGAGCCACCATGTTAGGTCCTGGGAACTGAACCCCAGTCCTAGAGCCAAAGTACAGTAGAAAAGCGTTTAACAACTAAGCATCTCTCCAGGCTCCAAAGGTAAAACATCTATTAACATTTGAACAGAAGAGACATCAAGGTTTTATCTGACGTTATTGCCTGGACTTTACATAAGATGCTAATAATTTTGGTTATCTCTTACTCTAGAACTAATACATCAAAGAGGGACAAATTATTGAGAACCAGGATGAAATGGCAGATGTACTAAAGACATAGCTAACAATAGAAAAAAGTCATAAACCTACTACACTGCTAGTCACACAGGCAAAGAAGTAACTGTAAAAATCAGAAAAAATAAGGTTACAGTCACTCAGGCAACCCATGACCCAGATTTAATGACTTTCTTTTTTTTTAAACATTTCAGGCCTGGAAAGGTGGCTCGGTGGTAAAAAGCACTTAATGCTCTTGCAGAGAGCCCAGGTTCGATTCCCCAGCCCCACTTGGCAGCTCAAAATCATCTCTAACTCCAATCCCGACCCAGATCAAGAGGATCTGATATCCTCTTCTGACCTCCATGGGCACTCATGTAGTACAGGTGGACAGACACACAGACAAAACACACACAAAAAAATAATAAAATAATTATATCTCTAAAAAATTTAAAGTTTAACAAATTGAGGCATAAGTACTGTTATTTAGAAAACCTACTCAATGTAGAACAACACACTCCACTGCAATAATGTGCAAATGAGGCTTCACAATACAGGTGCTTAAAAATAGATCCTTATATGTTTTAGGTGAAGGGAAAAAATAGGTCAAAATTTACATAGTCACAGCCTATACAGCTGTATAAGTACAACTATGGTCGTTTTAAGAAGACTTTTAAATAGAATATGACAATATCTTTAATTCTATGAATAACAAAACAAGAAAGAAAGAAAGAAAGGAAGGAAGGAAGGAAGGAAGAAAGAAAGAAAGAAAGAAAGAAAGAAAGAAAGAAAGAAAGAAAGAGAGAGAGAAAAGTTACCTAAATACCTTTATACCCCCAAAAAAGCCAAGACTGGAACCAATTTGTGCAGAATAACTGCAGAACGAGTCTAATTACCAGCCAGGGCATACCAAGTGCAGTCTGTCAAAGGCCGCAAACACTGCTGAGTGCCATGTATACACACAGGTCCCTCTCACACCATACTCCTCAGGGAGCACTCTCCTCAGTCGAGGTGAGCAGTTCAAAGGACTGAGTCTGAGTAGCCCCTCCTTTCACAACAGCTCACTATCAACTCAGTCATTCTAGGCTGGAGCTGAGGCTCCGCCTGGCACAGGGTGCAGACCTATGCTGTGGCTCATTATTCTTTGCTCCTTTCCCCAAGCCGTTCCTCCTGTCATCTAAGTTTCAAACAGGCTCCTTCCCAGATATCATCTGCAAAGGTTGGCCAACTTTGTAATCTCTGCTCTACATTAAGAACAGAGATTCTTGTTCTTGGCCGGTGGTATGACGCACGTCATTGAATACATATGAATCCAGCCCTTTACACTAAATATTCAAGGTAACACTACAATAACATTGGACAGCACAGTACTCTGAAAGAATAAAACTCCACTCCCCTATGGATCACAGTGGCCTAAACAAATTAACGCAGTCTTTATGGGAACTAATTCGTACTAAAGATGGTGCTTCACATAGGCTTAATCTTCTAGCCCTGAAAGTATTGTCCACTAAATATAATCAACAGAATTCTCAGCCCAGCTTGCCTGGCATGGATGAGTAGGGATCTGAATGCACTGTGGAGCTCTGTGCTCTGCTCAAGGGGAGACGAGTGTAGGCTGTCTGGAGGATAAGCCTTCCATGCTACAGCAAGTCTGAGTACCCACTGGAGAGGTTCTCACGCAGGCCTATGGGCTATATTTACACTGACTCATGCAAACGCATTAGATTATGGTTTATGGCTGCACAGAGCCAAAGGGAATGGAGATTTCTCTCCCTCGGAGAATGAATGGGTACTGGATGCACTCCAAAGATCCACGGCCATGCTTAGAGATCATGGAAGGATAAACACAGTTACAGATCTTTAAATACCAGGTTGAGTAGAAATCTACAGATAACATCACTTATGGGAAAGGCCTATGAAATTATAACATATGTTTTAGAAGAACATACACAAAGAAAAGATTATGCAAAACACATTCAGAAATAAGTTAGGATAAAGAGGAAGGAAGAAGGAAATAGATAAGAAAGACACTTAAAAAAATATACTGGGGCCTTACACAAAGCAGTCATTTTGCATGCTGTGAATGGGGACAGTGAATACAGCCTTCCAAACCAAGGTTTGTTTGAAAGCCAGAGGGCAATACGTTACATCTGCAAAAGATGCTTCATATAAGTATTAGATTCTCTTGTTCTTCAAAGTCAATTAAAAACAGACAAACCCAAAACCACTGATTCTACCACTAATATAGTAAAGATTCAATAAACAGTCACCTATTTAGTATGTGTGCGTGTGCGTGTGAGGAAGAAACCAAGTATGTCAGTCACCATGGCATAATCCTGAACAGAGTGTTGATATAGCCTCACTCACGCTAGTGCCAGTCAGTGTATTTAGCCGTCTGTCAGTGCTTATCTCTGAATGGTCCTCTCACAAGGCAGTGCATTAAGTTTATCTCGTCTGGGAAACACTGAGACAGCAACACTGGCAGCATCAGACTTGAGATGGCTTTCACCTTGCAGAAAGTTCTTAAAGACTTTAAAATGGCCTTTTGTATACTACAAAAATGCCCTGCTGTTCAACAGTACTGAACACAGCAGGGAAGGCCTATAAATAGGGACTCACATGCTTGAAGTGTGGACTTCTCATGTATTAGAAAAATTCTCTCTGAAATTTTCTTTTCTTCTTGGAAAAGGCACTGTACCCTTTTGTGTTCTAGCTAAACATACAGGAACAAATTTTAGCTATTTTCTTGGGGACTATAGCAATCTCTGGGTCCATGTTCCAAAATGATTTGGTAAGTGGCTAGTGTCCAGTGTCCAAGAGTAAGCAGCTTTTAAGGACAAAACAGGGAACACACATATATATATATACACACACATACACATGCACACACACAACAGGAAGCAAGGACCAAGCCGAAGAACCAGTTCTGTCAAGCCGGGGTGGAGGGTTTCTTGATTCACCCTCAGAATTCTCAGTTGGACAAAAATGGACTATCTCAGCTGGGGAGCAAACCTGCGGCGTCTTGAAGAGTTTAACCCCAACTTCTCATGATAAAAAGAAGTCTGTTGAAAAAAGGCTAGCTGTCCTTAGAACAGGAAGTACATGCCCAGATGCATTATTCTATCACTGATGTGTCTGAATGAAGGTTCTTCTCATCACCCTGAGCCTCCATGAACCCTTCTACCTTCAAAACAGAGATTCAAAAGTTACACACTAAGCCAACTCTAACAGTGGTATACAGCTCCTGTAACCACTCAGAACAGTGGTATACAACTCCTGTAACCACTGAGCCTTTTCACTCAGAAAAGGGGGACTATCAAGAGATTTAAACTCAGAAACCACCAGGTAAAAAATAGCTCTGATGAAAACCCAGCTCTCAAAAGACAAGATGGCCCATGTTTAGTTCCATAGTAAGGATGCATCACTGTCTACTTGAGGAAGTGTGGGAGGAAAACCCATCCAAAACAGGGGAAGTGTCAAATGAGCATTTTGCAGGGTGTTAAGCCCACAACAGTTTCCTACCATGAACCACAGAGCTGCAACCCTTCCCTCAAACTGCCTTTAAGAAAAGGAATAGCTAATGGTTTCTTGAGGCGTGCATGCTCTTTTTCTACAGACTAACTCAAAGTCCCGGAGTGCAAAGCTAGATGAAGAGGTAGAGAAACTATTTGCTCCTGAAAGTGCTGCTGGTTATCAATATCTACATTAAAGACTATATTACTGATGTCATAGGAAAGAGGCTAACAAGACATGGATGTGTTTCTAATTCCACTAAAATATTCAGACTTCTTCCTGCAGCTTATAAAACACTGCTGAAGATGCATAGAAAGAGACTTTAGTTAGGAAAAAAGATGCAAATAGATAACAGTTTATCATTTGTACAGTTAATAAACACTGCAGGTTGGTGACTCATCTCTGAAAATTAATGAGTGCTCAGAGAGAGTTATTTTCCTGCCTGAACAACTTAGTCATCCTTGAATTACTCAGCCTAATACTGCAGTACCAAGCCCCTCCTTTCTCTGATCCAATCCTAAACTGTGGGCTCCTTGGAACTTAGTCTCATTCTTGTCCTATAGCCACACACCATGTAGAACATGGAAGAAAGGGAAGTAAGTGGGAGAGTCGAATTAAGACTCCCTATACCACTGTCTGATTATTTTTTAAAGAGCAGAGCAAGTTCTTAAGGCCAAGTCAGATCAGTAACAATAAGCAAGAGCCCCTGATACTGTTACATCTCCAGAAAAGCCCTCCTTGGTGAAAAGGAGAAAAGGAGAAAGAAAGAGAAGGAGGGAAAGAGAGGGAGGAAAGGAGAGAGGAGAGGAGGGGAGGGTGGTGTGATTAGGATGTCCATTAGCTTGAGTATAGTAGTTACCTACAATAAAGACAGATATCAAAACAACATACTGTATTATTAAAAGGTATAGTTTTGTTAATTACAACCCAATAAAACCAGAAGGGATGTTTAAAATAGAACTCTTAGAAAATACAGTTTGTCTATGTGGTGTAAGAATCATTTAGTCACATCGGAAAGTCTGCTTTAGTGCATGAGTGGACTTGGTTAGGCAGAAGACAAATGAAGAAGAAATAAAATGTGCCCTGCGTAGTGTGGTAGAGATCTTTAGCCTCTTAGTTGAAACGCATCCCTATAAAAAGGTAAATGCAATTTTAATTATTTAAATTAGACTTGAACATTTTCACTGAAAAAAAAATTAAGCCTCTGTGCATTATTTCCTTTTAAAACAGTCTGAAAATTAAAGCACATGGACGTCATCAAGGAAGATGAATTAGAACTGACATTTCTGAAGTCTGCATTTTAATAAACAAGTCATAACCAGCTGTAGTTAGGATTCTAATATCGGGGCTCCTAATTTATAATTAATTTAAAAAGAGCTGAGAAATGACTTTCTACGATGAATCTTGTCTGTGAATCACCAAAAGAAATATGCTAGAAGCAACACAATCTTTATTGGCAACAAAAAAACCACCAAGGATATTAATAAGTTGTTTTATCTGGTATCAAACTGTGACTTTATATAAATCCATACAAAATCAAGAGAAAAGCTTAATAAATCATTGTTTAGAGTTAGATTTATGCATGGAATAGAAATTATAAAAAACAAGGCACCGTGAATGACAGGGTGTATATTGTTTCATTTCTCTGAGGTTCACATCTGTGGGGAGCTTCAAACACATCTGGCATGTGTCCTTCTAAAACTCAAATTAGAACATAAACTTCAGGTGATGACATGAAGATGTGGGCTCTGAGGCAATGGCAAGGCCACGAAGACTCTGCCCACTAAAATGACCTCAATCCCAAGACCAGGCAGGCTTCAGATAGCTGCCTTGACCTCCCATCTCTTCCCCAATGTGAGGACACACTTTTTGTCCTTCTACCCCTTGTGGGCACAAAAACATTGTGAAGCAGATGTCCTTTACCAAATTAAAATCTTCTTGCACCTTAGTCCTAGACTTCTCCACCTCCAGAACTGCAGGAATAAATTTCTATTATTCTGGGCTAATCTGCAACAGTTTCACAAATGAACTGAGGCTTTGACAATGGACAGTCCTAGGTTCTGCTATTGCTGTCAGTAGGAGTCACTGTTAGGCTTGCTTATCTTGTGGATGTCCATCCTCTCTCTCTCTCTCCTCTCTCTCCTCTCTTTCTCTCTCTGTCTCTCTGTCTCTGTCTCTCTCTCTCTCTCTCTCCCTCTCTCTCTCTCTCTCTCTCTCTCTCTCTAAATATTTTTATTAATGCAGGTGTTTTGCCAGCATGTATATCCGTATAAGTGCACCAGATCTCCTGGAACTGGAGTCATGCACAGGTGTGAGCTGCCATGTGGATGCTGGGAATTGAACCCAGGCCCTCTGCAAGAACAGCCAGTGTTCTTCACAGCTGTGACTTCTCTCTAGTCACTTTCTCTTAATCAAAGTCTCCAGATCTCTACTTTCAAATGTCTACATAGCCAGTTCTTAAAAACAAGCTTCAGGCCTAATTTGGAACATTGATTTCCATGAAGGTCTAGCTCTATAGCCACTCCTAACCATAATCTAACTTACATGCGTAGTGACAGTCTTGAGAATTTGAGAATTTTGGTTTCCTTTTACAACACAGAATTATTATAAAAATATGCTTTTGTTTTAAAAACCGGGTGTCAGGATGTGGGGTTGTTTTGAACTGTCCATAGCAGCTGACTATGATTTGCCTCATGCTCTAGCAGAGGCATGGTTTTGCCAGCTGCAGATAGTTTCTATGATTGTGTGATGTTTGAAAATCTGGGAACTTTTCAGGGGTATATAAATGCTAGAACCCCAAGAGTCAGGGGCAGGGTGTTATTTGTTTAGGGAGTTGGTTATGATTTGTTAGTAGCCATGGTCAAAGAAGAAACAAGAGGAAATAAATTAGATTCAGGGATTTTCCTAGTTTCTCTCTCCTCTCTATCCTTGTTTTCTCTCCTATCAAGTGTAGGGGGAGGAACCAGGAGGATAAAGGGTAGGAAAAGGAACCCACAAAGCAGCAAAGACACATATGCCCTCCCTATGTCAGTAAAAGCACCTGTATTCTTTACTATAGCGCTTCTAGGACTTTCACTAAGAGATTGTAAAACTATCTTTCTCCTCCACCATCCTGTAAGAGAAGAGTCCTCTCTTCCTGGCACATAGCAGACATTCAATAAATATCATGAAATAAAAGTACTGGTCATGGTTTATGCAAAGTTTTCTTCCATCAGTGGAAATTTATTGGTCATTTCATTGATATTAGAAAGAACTTTATGTACTTGGTTCATACAGAAGGTCAGTATGAAAAAAAGCCCACTTAAGTATTATTGCTGCTCCTTTGCAAAATGATGGTTATCCATGTCAACCATGATGCTGATAAATATCTTACTGATCCAGGACCAAACAACTAAGTTCCCCCTTGGCAGGAAATAGTCCTATCTGCAATAGACAATCAGATGAACTCTTACAAGATAGTGAAAATTAATATAAGCCAGCATATTGCCTTTCTCAGTCAACAGTCTGAAAAATAAGATCTGACTTCAGTAACTACAGCAATTAACTCATCCCCGGTGCCTCATCACGCAGGACCCTCTGTGCTTCTGGCTGTCTTGTCATGACTAACCTCCGCTATAATTTTTATGTAAAACTTTGACTTCAAAAATGAATAAGTGCTCTAAAGAATGCATCAAGTTCTAGTTTATTTGGCCATATTCCATCTCAAGTTGGGTTCCTGAATGGGGTCTCCTTTTATCCAGCAGTCAAGAAATAGTTCCTTGGGGTTAGAGAGATGGCTCAGTGTTTAAGAGCACTGACTGCTTTTCCAGAGGTCTGTAGTCCCATCCTAGCAACTACATGATGGCTCACAAGCATCTGTAATGGGATCTGACATCCTCTTCTCGAATTCAGGTATACATGTAGATATAGCATATATAATATTACATATATATAATATTATATATATAATCTGTTTTTTTAAGTACAACCTTTCCTTTAAAAAAAGGAAGAAGGAAATAGTTCTTTGCTTCACTAAATTTGTGTTTTATATCCTGTATTGGATAAGAAATGCCCAGAGATGCCACTGGAAGGCAATTAGATTCTTTTGATTTTGATACAAATTCTTTGCTGTCATGCTTGCTCTCTGTTGTGGCTTCCAGGTTTTCTGTTCAGGGCCGGCACAACTGTATTGCCTCTTGGGATCTAGAAAAAACTAAAGCTAGTTTCCTGAGGCCATTCTGATATTCTCAGACTTGATGATTCTCCCATGACAATCGTTGTCAATAGACAGCAAGCCCTGGGGCCGAAGGGCCTCTTACTGTAAGCAGAAGGAAAGCCTCAGAGACCTTGCCCGTCTGCGGAAATCAAGAATCAATACATAGACTGCAGAAAGAGCACTTGACTTACATGCACAAAACCCTGGTTTAAGCTGAAACATCAGAGCCAGGGAGGGTGCGGAGAGAAATACCAATGTTTGGATTGTGGGTTTTCTTTTGCGGTTTTGGAGACAGGGTCTCTCTATCCTGTAGCTCTGGCTAGTCTGGATCTCTCTATATCAACCAGACTGGCCCCAAACTCACAGAGATCTGCTGCCTTGACCCCTCCTGAGTGCAGGAGTAACAGTGGGTGTTAAGATGCTTCTGGTTTTATTTTAATGTTGCTGTTACTGTGTTTAGTGGTGCAAGCTATTCTCAAACCCTTTTGAAGTAGATGACATAAACATTGTACATAGCTAAAACTAGAGCCTGCCAATATTCGGAGAATACTTATTTTCTATTTTCCACAGTATCTGGACCTGATCCACTAACAAATAGATGACTCATCAGAACCAAATAACATCTAACACATCCAACATTGCTCTCCAAACAGCAATGTCCAGGGTGAAACCTGCCAAGTTCTTACCTAGTCAGAGCAAAGCTGGCAAAAAACAGAGCTATCTGGATCCCTAGAATCGAAGTATTCAGAACTAAACAGGAGAGACTGTCTGAGGAGGTGAAACCCCTTAGCAGTTCCTTCCACCTGGCAGGAAGAATTTTCCCACAGTGACTTCAGGCCATGTACATGAACTCAACTATGTCACAGCACATGTGGTACCATCTAATCAGGATTTATACTCTTGGAAGCTGCTCCTTAAGGTTCCTTATTCTTACAGAAACCTTTTCTGAAATTACCAAAATAGTTCCAATCTTCCTAAAATATATAAATGCAAAAGAGACCGAAGTCTCAAACCAGCACTTGGAAACGACAGTCAGATAATCATCTGTAGGAGACAAACATATTCCCTTACTAACAGCAGCACTAACTCTGCGTCTCTGGCCGATGTAGATCAGGATGGCGAGTCTTTAGGCTGAGGAACCATAAGCAGGAAAGTACCAGGATGGTGGCTGAAACAAACAAGCAAACAATTTCCTTTAGTCTCAGGAGCCCAAGGATGAGGTATCAGCAGGGCTGGTTAAATTCTGGAGGCTTCTTCTTGACTTATGGATGTCACGATCTCTTGATCTTGTATGGTTTCTCTATGTCCATTCATGACTACTCAGATTTCTTGTTCTTATGAAGAAAATGGTCACACTTAATTTTGGTCTCCCTCAAAAGTCTGTATTCTAATTATCTTTTAAAAGACCTTATTCCAACCCCAGCTACATGAGGTACTGAAGTTCATAAAAATTTAGCATTTTAGCTAGCATTAGTGAGATAAAGGTCAGCTCATGATAGATGGCCAGGCTCAATGCATGGGGCTGTTTTAAATGCAGCTGGAGCCTTATGCATGTTCTTTATGACATTAAAAGTCGGTCGATACCGTCAGTCAACATGAACATAGAAAGTCGTGAGAGCCACGTCCAGCTCACTAGGGTATTAACAGTTTGGTGCTGTGATCACTTAGTAGCCATAGAAGGAGAGGCTCGCTCAGATAAGCAGACTGAAATCCCAAACTGCAACTGCAGCTCCACCACCCTCAGACTGCCCAGAAGCAGAGGATATGCAACACATCTCCTTTAAAGAGTTATTAAAAGGGCAAATACACAATTTGGGTAATGGGCTTAAATGAAGGTCTATGACACCATCATTAGTATAATTCAAAAATCTCCTTCTGCAGACTTTTCCTAAATTTTTTCCTAAATTCTCTTGCATTTAGGAAAGAAGCATTTGCCCTAAATAGCAACACTTAAAGCCACGGAATCCAGCGATGGGTTCCACGGGTTAGCGACTCTAACCTCTTCAGACTACAGCTCTGAGGGTGTGTCAGCTGGTAACCTCTGCTGCAGAGCTAAGATGGAAAGTCTAGATCCCAAATTCCCTGTGCTCCCTCAACTGTGTGAAAGGAAGCGAACAGGGAGACTAGCATGCTGAGGGAAGAGAGAGCCTGGGTGCCTCATCACAAGGCAGCCATCTTAGAACAGGTGCCATTAAGTCCAGAATTCAAAATCCTGACAACCCTCCAGCCTGGGGCTGGGCCCAGGTCAGTCAGTTTCCTGCTGACCCTAGCACGAGCTCATGGCACTTGATCCCATTCATTCACAAAAGCAGAGTGACCTAGGCGGCCATTTTCTTCATCACATGCTCCTTCTTCCAACCCACAGGGAAAGCTAAGCATCAAAAATCTGCAGAGCTGAAAAAGATGTTAAACAGAACAAAGCTGAAACACCCTTTTAGAATGCAGAAAGGTCCAGAAGGCTCTTGGCCTTTGGTCTGCTATCGATTGAGCTTGTGTCTCTCCTGCCCCTGACCCCAAGAGCCAGTGTCTTTCCATTTCCCTTACTCACGGTCCAAATTCAACTGTGTGAAAAGATATCCTTTGAAAGTCTGATGCATTTTGGGAGGAGCCTAATATGCTTGGCACAGTTAAGCTCTGAGCACTCACCACACAATTCACCGGAAGCTCAAGAAATAACTGAGAAAGGGAGACAGTTTGTCCTCCTAGGGAGGAGGTAGTGAAGAATCAATTCCCCTAGAAGCCGCTCAGTCAACAACTGTCTGGGCAGTTGGTGAACAAAATCTAACTCCTTTGCCTCTCGATGACTGGCGGGCTGGATGTGAGAATGCAGCCCCAGGATTCCTCTGGGCAAGATGTTCAGATGTCAGTAGAAAGCAAGCAGCCTCTCTCTGGTCATCTTCTTCCCAGCCTCACCTTTCTGTTATCCATGATTTCCTGGAATCCTCCCTTCGGGCGCCAGTAGCAGGGACCCATGCTCTACAGCAGCATCCTGTAAAACTCAGAGGTCCCACTCACCGGGAGAAGGTTCTCTCAGCACCAAGGTGCCACGGGCACACTCCATGATGGTTTTGTTATTAAGATTGGTTTTTACTATTTCTCTTAACTTTTTGAGATTATAATATAGTTACATCATTTTTCCTTTTTCTCCTTCCAACCCGTCCCATAAACCTGCTCCCTTGCTCTCTTTCGAATCTATGGCCTCTTTTCCTTCAACTGGTATGTGTGTGTGTGTGTGTGTGTGTGTGTGTGTGTGTGTTTGTGTGTGTGTGTAGGGGGATGCATATGTGTTTCTAAATCTGTAATGACCGCGCTCACAGTCTATACAATGTTACTTGTACATATGTTTTCTGGTATTGTATAACTAACTGGTGTGTTCTTCCCTAATCCATCATGTTTTAATATCGTCTATGTACATTTTAATTCCATTGCTATGGGAAGGGAGGAAAAAAAAACCCTCTCACACATCTTTGAAATCTCTATGCTGCTCAGCACAGCATTTTACACAAACTAGATGCTCAGCGTTGACGAGCTGAAGGATGAATTAACTGTGTCAGTCAGCACGAAAGCCAGTTCTTTATTCAACCTAACTGAAGTCATTTTAGTGAAGTTGTTTTCTTCTTCCAAGAGTACAGCATGAACTGCTTCTAATGAGCAAATTACTGTGTGCATGTGCTGCTGTAAATCGGCGTTCTCTAGCTGTTCATGTAAACACCCCTGAGTCCCAGAAAATTCAAAGAACTCTTCTAAATCTGGAACTACCTTCCTGGATAGATTATAGTAACACTTTTTTTTTTTAAAATCCTGCTCTTTTTTTCCTACTTAACTCATCACTGGGGCCACTGCCATCCACGCAGAGACCTTGAGGCCCTAAAGTCACCTGAATCTGTCCTCACACTGTCACCTTGCACCATACTCCTGCACATCTTCTCATGACGTACCCACACAGTGTACCCCACCCCCAGAGAAGCATCCCCCCCCCCAGGAGAAGGAGACTATGAAAGCCAGCTAAAGTCCTGTCCTATACACAGGAGAATGCTACCACGGGGTTCGTGTGCTACTCTGATCCCACAGACTCGCTTCTCCAGTGCCTGCAAGTAACTACAGCTTTCAGCACTGCCCCACCTAGTCCATCCTGAGTCCCTTCTCTCAGCTCACTTGGTTACTAATAAAGCAACCCTCTTAGTCTCCACATTCCACATCTGCAGGTCCACACCTTTAGGTTACAGCCACCGATCACTGAGTTTTACAGTTTTCACCCAAGCACAGCATTCCCTGAGGACTGTCAAGACTCTCCCCAGAATAAGGCTCCTGCCTGATTAACAGCCTAGAATGTTTGAACATTGGTACATAGTGAGAATTCTTCCTTCTCTGTCCTGCATATGGGTCAATAGTGGGCAAGCATATATATTGCTGTGTATGTGCCATAGGGTCTTTTTATGTAGTCCTAGCTGGCCTGAGGCTTAACGTGCTGGTTTTGAACGTACAGATGATCCTGCTTTCGTCTGCTACCCAAGTGCTGAGATTACAGGTGTGTACCTTTCAATAAACAGGAAAGCATGCTGGTAGTCTGGTCAGTTGCCTGTAGCCAATCGTGTGACCTGACGATTTATGCATCCAAAAATTTGATGATCTCCCAATCCTGTTATTTTCTAAACTAGTGACTGGTGACTGGCCCCAAAGCACATGAATCACAGTATGTTCCCAATACAATGGGGAATGGCATCTAAGTACCTGCTCCATAGACTATCTCCTCTGTATCACTAACCCTTCCTCATCAGCTCCATCTCTCAGGTTATCAACTTGCTCATCATCACAAAAAGATAGCATGCATTCTTCTAACTCTTCCTCTCACCTATAAATGTTGCTTTTATTTGCTCAGATGAAAGATACACAGCTCTGACTGTGCCCAGAGTGTTTCTTTCTCTGTTCTAACTACTCCTAGGCCTGAAAGCTTCTAGCCTCCACACAATCTAATCTTCCAAGATGACTGATTCAATTTGGCTTCTCTTAGCTTCTGACTGAATTGCTCTGACTGGCCTCATAGTAACTTCAGCAATCTGTTCTAGTCTTCTGGCTCCTTCTCATTCTCTGACTCATTCTGTCTTCATCTGTATGCATATTCTTTCTGTAACCTGTCTCTATTGGACTGTCCAAGTAAAACTGTCCATACACACACCACACCACACCACACCACCCCACCCCTCTCTTTCTCTCTTGCTGCTCTTATGTAGCCATCTTCCTCTGCTATGCATGTGAGAGTTGGGCAGATTCTATCTCTGACTCGTTCTGTGAAAGGGTTCTGATTTGTCAGTTTGTCTGCCCCCCAAATGTCACTTTCAAATATGGCTGCTTCCTCTACAACCTAACCTTACCGACATTGTTTGGAATTAAATATGTGTGTTAAGAGTATGTCTGTATTCCAGCAGATCATACTGTAATCCAGGGTGTGTCTACATGCTGACCAGATCATATCTATAAATGTGATCCCCTGGCAAAGCAGCCATATGGCTTGATTAAAATTCCTCTACACTCACCCAATCCTTCAGTGGCCATGTGCTGTCCCCACATTATGTAACTGGTTCCCCCAACAACCCCCGGCTTTACTAAAACCACTCTCTGACAACCACCAGTGACAAATCAGCTGGAAAATCCAAAGGATGCTCATTGCTTACCTTACCAGAGCATCCAACTGCAGATAATGACGTGAATCACGTCTTTCAGTTCTGAAACTGTCAACATCATTATCCTGCAGGTTCTCCTCCTACTTCCGCAGTCACTTGTCTCCTTCACAGTTCCTCTCTCCACCTCCTGCCTATCTCCCAGCTCTCTTTATTCTGCCTCTTTCCTCCTCCATTTAAAGACATATTTGTCATTAATGTTTATATGGAAGTAACTCCCAAGGCAACTCCCTCCAGCTCACATTTCTCCACTAGTTTTATTAAACTACCCTCTAGATGCAAACTGTCTAATCAAGACACTTCTGTAGGCTTTAACTCTTTTTTCTGCTTTGTCATCACCATCAAACCAATTCTAATGATTTTTACCAACTGAAGACTTCTTACAAGTATCCCCTCTCTGTGTGACTTAGCATTGCCTGAGAGCAAGACTTCTGTTTAGTACCCTTGACTTTTTACAAATTTGGGAATGACACCCAAGTACTTAAGCCTAAGTTCCAGACCATTCATGAGTTTTTATCAAAGAAAAAAATTTAAATGCTCAAGCTTCACTCCTCCTCCTTCAGCTCCACATCAAAAAATATCAGACTTTGAAAGGAGTGGAAAGAGGTAGCACGGAGTTCCTGAATGTCCTTTCTCCGTTCTCGGGTGTATCACTCTTTATGTAGTTTATCTCCCTCCCTCAGTCTTGTGCATCCATAACTCAACTCTGTAAAACTCAAAGATTGATTTGTGAGCAAAGTTCCCTCTTTCCCATTCTTTAACCATCGAGTAAGCCCTTTAATCGCCTCCTAAGTACTGGGTTTTCCATGTCAGGAGCTTCTAGACCGGGGTCACAAACCCCAAAAAGTTGAGCTACCCCTCGGCTTAGAGCATCAGAATTATCTCCCTCTGTCTTACCCTTGTAATTTATGAAAATTTCAACAAAGAGCGGGCTCCTTTCTCTATATACCCTTTTATTTGCTATAATAGAAATGACAGGCATCCTGCCATGCTATCTGAATGAGTCTGCAGTCCTCCATTCCCCCAAAGGAATCTTACACAAGCACATTTAGCAATCAGGGGCTAAAGTGTCTCATCCTGTATGATAAGCACACACTAACTAAAGATTTAAGCTTTCCCACTTCTCCTGCTGCCTGAGAATCAGAAACAACCTGACTGCAAGCACAACTATGGGCTAACCAACAACTTCATACCATGGATTTCCCCACACTCTCTGAAACATATAAGAAGGGACCCCTGCTTAGCCTTGTGAGTCTCAACTCTCTTCAGAGCTCCACCATACCCATCTGTTTATCTGTGGTATTGATTCCTCTAATAAACATCTTACCCAAAAAGGTAATCCATCTTACTGTCTCTCTTGACCTTTCAATGCCTGGATGTACTTCTCCATCTCCTCCATCCCCACCCCCACACCCCTACCCCATTTCTCAATATTTGCCTTGCTGATGTAAGACATGATCCGCATGTCTTACAAGGTAGGTCTCCAACATTACCCCTTCTAACATGTATTTTCATATTCCTCCTGCCTGAAGAGCTGCCTCTCCTTGGTGTGTCAGTTAGCCATAAAAGTGGAATTTTGAGGTGCATGTGAGATAAGATGCTGTCCCTTTAAATGCCTCCTGGCATCCTTTTAAGTTGTTTTGTTATTGTGATCACATCAGGCACCATTTTAAACCAAGAAAAACTGCTGACTTTTACTCCAGGTACCCAAAGTATAAACTTTGTTAATTATAATGCTAAATTCTGTATATGAGGATTGACATTCTCTGGCTACAGCCACCCACCATTTTTTTTGGTTTGGTTTGGTTTGGTTTTTTTTTTTTTTTTTTTTTTTTGAGACAGGGTTTCTCTGTATAGCCCTGGCTGTCCTGGAACTCACTTTGTAGACCAGATTAGCCTCGAACTCAGAAATCCGCCTGCCTCTGCCTCCCAAGTGCTGGGATTAAAGGTATGTGCCACCATTGCCAGGCAGCCAACCAACATTTTTAAACATGTGATTCATGAGAAAGCTTATTCAACGACTCCTACTGAACATGCTCATGAATGTGAGAGAGTCTATGAGACAACGCCTACCAGCATGAATATGCAGTGTCTTCCAATGAAATCCTAGCCTTCTGTGTGCAAAGAGACAGTGCCTGTTGAGCAATTAACCTATTCCCCATGCTGTCCTTGGCTACAGATAAGTAGCCTTTCTTCACTGACTGTCCTGACTGTCTTGGTCACACTACTATAGCATTCCACATTAACCTTTAGCACAAGACACCCCACACTCTTCTAAAGTTATTTTTATCTCTCTATCAACCATCCCCAGCTAGACTCAATCCCTCAAGCAAGGATATTCATAATAGGTATTCAATCTGATTCTTCTGCATGTTAAATGTTAGGTAATTCCTGGTCTGCCTCTGTAACTCTAAATACCCTGGGCATCCCATCAGACCCTTTCTCAGACATCGCTTCTTTGACTGGGAAGTTCTGCTGCGGTCATGCTATTTTACTATTCAGAATACACAGCATTTGATGCAGCCGTGGTGGTGCAATGTAAGCAGAGCTGCCCTCCAAAGTCCACTGCAGTACTGACTGCAACCTCCTCTTCAGGCAGCATCAGATATGGAAAGGACTGAGACAAACTAAAATTAGCCTCATCCTGGTACTCAGCATAGCCGACGACTTGGCAAGACAATCTCTTATGCAGGCACACTGCTGACATAGCATGGTGAACTGGAACTCAACCAAAGGAGAAAACCTGCAATATCTTTAACACAGAAATTCTGAGTTCTGCTGATTCATTCTGACTTAAAGCTGCAATAACACTTGAGTAAGGAGCACCCAAGCTTACTCCGCAACTTTTTTCTGCAGAGCTGACAGAATTTGGCATACAAGAAATTTAATAGTCTTCTGCGATTCCTCAGATGTTGGCTGTGGTCACCTGCATTACAGTGTCTGGTAGCATTAAGTAATTATTTCTTATAAAATGTAGTCCTGTTTAAATTATTGATGAGAGCTGAAAAATCCTACCTAGTGTAAAGAGACTCATATGGGAAACCACCTTCACCAAAGACAAGAGCGTTTGTTCACACTTTGCACGGGAACACCTGTATAGATTGTCCCAACTTAGGAAAAAGCATTTAAATATCAACATAAACACAGGCATAGAGACAGTGGGATAAATTTTCATCAGTACAGAGTTTCAAAGAATCTACATCAATGTGGAATTATGAAGCAAAGAACCTTCTCAAACTAGATACACATGAATCATTGCTTGCTTTCTTCTTCCTACAGAAGTCATATGTGTTGCATTATAAAAAGTAAAATGGAATAAATCTCTAGACTTAAGTCTAATTATGCTTCAATCAGTAATCTGTTATGCTTCTTATATAGTAATTACTACAGTTAGCACTTAATTAACTAGCATTACTTCAAATATTTATTCTTTTTAAAATTACAATATGGCAAGACTAGGCCCCTCAAGAGTCAATCATAGATCAGAGAGGGGCTCACAGGGCCCACCCCTCCTTACTGAACTATTGGCTATTGATGGATTCTGAGGGAGAGGTGGTGATTGTCTATGGTATGCACCAACTGATATGCCCATCAGACTCCAGTGGATCGTTTCAAACTCCATGGTCACAGATCCAATTCTGGTTAAACTCAGTGGGTCTCAAAAAAAGAAAATAAGATATGAATGTGGAAAGGAGACTTGAAGGGGAATAGGATGGGGTGGTTATTTGAGGTGGGGAAGAGATTAGAAAAGGTGAGGTTACAGTAATCAGAATATTCCTTATATATGTACAAAAGTCTGAAATCAACAACTCAGTAAGAAGTTATTAAGAATCATAATATATAAGTTCTCTATTTGGGAACATCTTAAATGTCTTATTTCAGGGAAGTAAAATAAAGATGCACCTACTATTTAGTCTTCCCTCTCTTCTTCAAGTATTCTTTGCCAAATAATGTACGAGAAAAAAATCAGTTGCTTCAGCAGAGACACTGTTTTGATGCACCTTAGAAATAGTGTTTTCCTGTGCCCGCCTCCTTGGAGGATTTGCTAGATACTTACTTGTTCAGTGTGAGGTCAAGAATGAACTTGGAGCCGAAAGCTTCGATCTGGAAGCTTGCCTGGGCCAGATGCACAGCCTAAAGAAAAAAAGACAGAGGAGCCTTAAGAGAGATTTAACAGGACCAGCATTTTTATGTAGACTTTTTAATGCATCTTTACGTATGAACTCATCTCTTTAAAGGACTGGGCATGCCATCTTGGTTCTGCTTGGAAGACCCACCACGTGAGCAGCAGAGAAAACTGTTCCTCCAAAACAAAGCCTCTGTGGCAAGGAGCAGCAGCATGCAGCAAGCCCTGCTGGGTCTCCAAAGTGACGGAGATAAATTGTACAGACCTCAGGTTAAAGTTTGCCTTTAGACTGTTTTGTGACCCCAAATAGTTTCCTGCATGAGAAATCACATCAGCACTCTGCTCTTCTGCGGGACAGGAACTTTCTCTACATGACGTTATCAGCAGACTAGGTCAATAAAATGTGATGGCACAGCCTTCTGACCTCTGAAAGCATTTGAAGTGTAGCCCCTTGGGAAGACTATGTTTACCTCCCCTTGTAAGAGTCTGCAATTGATGCATTCATTCAAAACCCAACAATAATCCAGAGTCATATTTAGCAGGTGTTAGGAGATGCACATAGGTCAGAGAAGTGCCCTGAATAACGTAAATTAACAAATCAACGAAGAACTGTTGAAGTATACTATCCAGCATAAAGCTTTCCTTTGTCATTCTACCAAGTTAAAAAAAAGAAAAAGACAAGGATATAGGCAAAGGCCTACAGCAGTGAGAGCACCAAAGAACAGGTAAAGTGCTCCTTGCCTGGTAGCTGGCAGCCAACTTAAACATCCTCTAAAGATTTTATATTCCCAGTCCCCCTGTTGCCATTCCAGGCTCCTCGCAGCCCTCTCTTCTATTATTATTTATTAAATGCTCCCCACCCCCATCCTCCAAAGGCACCCCAGTCGTCCTCCATCACACACACCCTCAGAAAGAACTCTCTGGTCCTCATCCTCCCGTCCTCCATAACACACACCCTCAGAAAGAACTCTCTGGTCCTCAGAGCACAGGAACACTTTATTACCCCTCCTCTGTCTGGTGGGGTGTTTGCATCCTTCCACTCCCTCCAAGGAGTGAGCACCACGGCACATGTCACAGGAGTTTTGCAAGTGATTGTAGATTAATGATCCCTCCCCCAAAACTGTCCAACTCTTCAAATAATTCATCAAGCATCTATTGTCAAGGCTATTATCTTGCCACAGCCATAAAAACACCATCAATAAGACTATAGTTTTTACTTCAGTCAATCCACAACTGCTGGTTACTCAATAAACTCAGTAAACAGAATTTTAAAGGCAATTAACACATACTAAATTTCAAATACAAACCAATAAGTGGTTCTTGCTACCCTAACACCATCGGCCACCATTTCAAAATCCAAACCAAACAGAATAAGGTCACCACGCTTGTCTGAGATTCTTGCATCTAAACATAAAACCAAGAAACATCTGTCTTGTCGAGTGTGGTCTCTCTCAACTGCAGTAGACCATCCATATAGCCAAAACGAACCGCATAATCTTTACATGAATTCATTTTGTATCTCACACTATCAATTTTTGCTTGAAGACATTTATACAGATGAATAAATAAGAGATTTTTCAGCTATGGTTTTCAAAAGCTTTCTTTTTATCTAAAATTATTTTCTGAGAATATAAGTACTTAAGCATATTTTCATCATAAAAATATATTATATAACAGGGAACTGTTTGTTCACTTGTGGCAACACAGCTTAACCAGTCTGATCCATAAAACCTCCTAATAAGCTTCCTTATAAACTCTAAGAACCTGATATCGACCCAGGGAAAGCTTCCTGCCTAGCAAATAAGCAAGGAAACAAATGTAAGCACCAAGAGGATCCTTTTGGAAAGTAGGGCCGGCTACTGGAAAACACAGCACGTCTGTTTTGTGCAACTGCTTGGACTTACACAATTTGACTACCGCGGAATTTATCGCAAGTCAAAATGACAAGCTTCAGTGTGGCAATATTTAGCAAATGGCACCGGGTTTGCCCTCTGTCCTTCCAGGAAGTTCGCTGCAGAAGTGCTGTGAAGAAGCCTTGCGGGTAAAGATGGCAGCCGCCAGAAGACACGGCCCCAGGGAACTCAGTGCCAAGGCTGAGTCACAGTCCAGGTAGCCACACCCAGGACAGCAGCCATGGAAAGACTTCTCTGACAAAGTGCTATTTGAATAAAATTTCAAAAGTTAAATAAAGAATCCACCTATGAGGGGAACAAGAGATGTATTTTCAAAAATAGGATCAGAAGGATGAATGTGGAAATGGAGAAGGCTTTTCAGTTTTTAAAAATGTGTGCCCTGTAGGCAAGTAACTTGCAGAGTAAATGTCAAAGGACCTGGAAAGGTGACCTGCCCACTGGAAGGCTTTGTATGATGCACTCAGTGACAGATGGTGGCAAATGTGCATGTGGGGCCAAGATGGCCACCTTTCCTGCAAATGTGCATTCCTAGCATTCACTCAGCAGCATCTGGTTCACACCATCATCATCATCCCCACCATCATCATCACCATCACCACCATCATCACCATCATCATCACCACCATCACCATCATCACCACCATCATCATCACCATCACCACCACCACCACCACCACCACCACCACCACCACCACCACCATCACCCTCCATATACATGAACTCATTACTCTCCAGAACCACTGAGGTTCAGCCACACTAGCAACAACACAGCCTGTTTTCCACAGGGGTTTAAAAAAAAAATCTAGTTCGTTATCTTTATCAACACACTTGTTTTAACATTTTAACTTACTTCGTTTTTAACAGGCAGGCTGCACATTTTTCTATAAAATAAGATTTCTTCCATATACTGATCTTCTTTGCTCATATAAAAAACAAAAACCCTGTGAATTCACTCAATACGCTGCATCCATTTTAAATGATGCCATTTTCTTGCTCCCTGCGCATCTTCCCACTCTTCTTCACGATGCCCCGGTGCACAGAGCACGGATTCTGCACTCGGCCACGGCTGGTGGAGGCTTCTTCCCCCATCATCCCTTCCCCCTATGCTGCCCTTGACACCACATATAAACAGACTTTAATTTCTGAAATCAGCTATGGCATTCATTTTATGAGATTTTTGTTAACAAAATTATGTAGTTTTAAGGTTTTTTTAAACTTGAAATATTCAATATAATGAAGCCAAGTGAGTCCTTCATACTCTGTGTTCATGTCTATTTATGCATGTCTTTTTTATCTTTGAGGCAGGTTTGATTGTTTGTTTGTTTGTTCTTCTGAGACAAGGTTTTTCTGTGCAGCCCTGGCTGTCCTAGAACTCTGAGATCTACTGGTCTCTGCCTGCCAAGTGCTGGTTGAAGTCGTGTGGCACCATGCTCAGCTTTGAGACAGGTTCTTAAGCAGTCAGGCTAGACTCAAATTTACCAAGTAACTGAGGCTGGCCGGAATTCCTGCCACTGAGGATAAATCATACATTTTTATTTACACACATAAATACATACATGCACACATATATGTATGGTTTTATACACACACACCTCCCAAATAATAGGAAATTAGCCGAAGAGCAGAAATGAGTAGGGTTTTGTGTAATTCAGCACAGCCCTTCTGATTGCTCTAACAAGTGTTCGGAATTGACAGGATGCTACACACCGCTGAAAATACAAAGGCCGCCTCCAGCATTATTCCTCTCTTTTGAAGGAGGAATGAAGCAGTGGGGTTTGTATAAAATGAGGTCCTCAGACTACTTCAGAGAAGGGTTGGTGAACCCCACAGGAGGTCAGTTGTTTTCCCCTTCAGGACGTGTGTTAAACAGCCTGGTTTTATAAGTATGCTCTCTGTAACGGCACTGGAGGAGGACACAGAGTTTTATAGCCAGGAAGCATCATTTCACAAGGAGGAGCGCATTGCTGGGCTGGGAATTAGCACCCTGAAGGACTGGAGACAGCTGTTGCCGCAGCACTTTGGTACTTTGCTTTTGACTAAGAATCTGGCCCAGGGAAATTGCAGGCGCTCCATAAACAAAAACAACTAAAAGCAATTATACACACAACCCGCCTTTGCTGAGAGACAATTCAGAAGCCTGAAAGTACTCTTTTGTTCATTTGGCCTTTTTCTTCCTTTCTTTCTTTTTGTCTAGTAGATGACATCTAATGCTACCATATTAAGCAACTTTAAAAGCCTGTCCCCATCCTAGGCCAGGTGCAGTTGTAAGCTTTACTGTCACACAATGCTGTGGTATAACCCTGGCAGCCTGGATCAGGCATACAGCATATGCTGAAGAGGCACAGTGAGCTGTTCTTGAGATTTATATTCACAGACAGTTAGTAGACATAAAAATTAAATGAATCACCTATAAAATATATATGCCTATATGTAAATATATAGAGATAAATATGTGTATATATACTACCTATAAAAATATAATATAAAACGGTCATTTGAGCACATGCATATTTGACATGAAACCGTGTTTCACACAGGATTCTCTGCCTTTTGTGGGAGTTGAGCTCTCTGTAGCGTACCTATCACTGGAACTAAAATGGGAAAATAGAAAGTCTACACTTTCCCACTTACAGAACCTAATTTCAGAATTTGGTGAAAATTGAGAAAGCTGCAGCAGAAAGCCTGTTGTTGTCAGTCTCCTCGTGTCTTAGGCGTGATGCTCCACTCCATCCGTATGCGGTCAGAAGCAGAGGACAATCGGAAGTGGTTTTCTCTTAAGTATATTGTTATTTATGGAGACATTCCTTCAAGTAACAAGGGAAACATTAAGGGTGACTTATTAGAGGCTGTAGATTATGCTCTGCAGTTAGAGACTTGCTGTTCTTACCGAGAACTTGGGTTCAGTTCCCAGACCCTCATCAGTCATCTCAGAGCCCGCGGTAATTCCAACTCCCGGCATTCAATGTCCCCTCTGATTTCCTTGGGCATTGCTCTCATGTGCACAAAATACACTGAGACACACGAACACAGACATAATTTTAAAATCGAAATAACTGGAACTGACATCCTCAGCCCCTTTTTGTGTCTCAATCATCTCAAACCACTGTCATATTTACCCAGAATGCACCGAAAGCAGGCAGGATATGTGTTCTTATTACTTCTCATATAAGGGAGAAATTTTTTTTTAAAGAGATAGAAGATTTAGGGACATTTCTGTCCAAGGTCACACATCAGAGGAGTGCAAAGTATTCTCTTCAGTTCAGTGAAAAGTGCCAAGTTCACGTCAGAAGTCCTTAAATCTTCAAGCTTCAATAGTTCCTAGTCATTAAAATATAAATAACAATAGCTTGCCACAAGGATATGTATGAGGATTAAATTAGACCATAAGGTAACAGAAACTTACTAGAAAAGCTTGGTCACATAGAAAAAGGCTTAATAATTTAAAAAAAGAGTAACATAGACTGAGAAAGGAGAGGGGGAAAAAAAGACTATATTAATATTTTAGAAAGGGTAAAATGCCAGCTACCTCAAAATTCCCTCCCACTGTATCTGGTTACCTTCTAGCAAATTCCAATGTGCCTTTATATTTGGCAAAATTTGAAAATGTTATATTTTTATTACTCACTACCATTACAGATTATGCTTTGACCTTGTTCAAGTGCTGTGTCTTTGAAACAATATGAATCATTTTCCTGAGAAGAGAAACAGCTGCAAACGGATCACGAAGGCAGTTTTGCAAATTAAGGTAATTTGCTGAACAATTCCTGCCAAGGTACACTTAAATAGGGAGTCCGTGGAAGAGAATATCATCACGTGCTCTTCTATTGTGTTCTAATGCACAGTATTATGAGGTAGCCCATTAACAAGTTGGAAGAGGCAATCTACCATGGATGAGCTACTGCAGAAAATGTAAGGTTATAGAAAAATTAAGATTCACATTTAAGAAGATGACCATCTGGGACATGAAATGAAAAACAACTGCGTACAAAATATAATGTACCAATTAAATAATAACAAAAAATTATCTGTCATCAAGGGGAAATATAAGCAAGATTAATCATCAGATGTGGAGTGTGGACAAGCATATTAGAATTTAAAGAGGGATAGTTCTGGATGCAGAAATAAGTGACAATAGCTTATCGAGGAGTCTCAGCAAATAGAACTAACATCGCTCCAGCATTTAATAGGATGAAATTATCAAGTGTTTCTAATGCTTGCTAACGAACAGATGCATCAAAAACATGCTTTTAAAGCAAAACACAGGGTATACTGGGATATTAAAATGCAATTTAGATTGTGGTGAGAATCAAAATTGACAATGTATCAAAAAGTATTTCATGACATCAATAGATGTGATAAATGTATATAAACCCAAAAATGCTAATGTATTTTGATAAGCAATCTATCTTTAGCAGAAACTAGGAAGCTGAAGCCATGTCCTTTTTGCCTCCTTTTGTTTTACAGAAACGAGACCAATACATCGGCCAAGCACACTCCGGTCACAGGCCACAGATCAGCATCTCCCAGTAAAAGAAGCAGGTCACTGCTTGACTTTGGTCTCTATGCCAACCTCACCAAGAAACGGAGTCTGAAAGAAACGTGGCCAGTATTCAATTACTGATGTGATGACACAGAGAAAGGGAGGCATGGCCTTATAGATCCATGAAACTTTTGGCCAATCTTCTGCAAGCACTCCTTTCCAAATCAACCATCTATAAAGAGACCCCAAGGCTGATACAGAAAACAGGAGAACAAAAGACAAAAAGAAGCAATTAAAAAATAATCCAAACAAACATTCCAATAAACAAGCGCCATGATCCATGAGCGCTGAAACTTTCTTTGCAATCTCTAGAGAGGAGTCAAAGATGGGGAGGTACATGTAATACTATGAGGGAAGAGGGACCATGAAAAAATTACTCCTTTAGGACATTCGGCAGCCCTTTAGGGCTCTGTGAATACATCAGTGGCAGACTCTTTGGACATGAATATTAAATCTCTTCAGCACTCTAACCTTTGGTAATTACTCTCTTCTGTGTATTCAACTTACAGTGCCAACAAAACAGACAAGCTCGCAAGCCTCCAGAGTGATTTTATTCCGAGTTGAGTACAGCATCACCAGTGGCACCACAGCTGTATTCTTAGGCTTTCCTGTAGTATGTGAAAGACGAGTAAGAATCCAACTATGTCAACAGTTGCCATGGAAGCGGTTTCTTTCTGCTGCCTTCCTGAATGGTAACATTTAATTTGATGCATTAATCTAGTAGCTGCGGTATGACCCACCTTCTTCCTTCTCCTCATAAGTTCCTAAATCACATAATGGTACAACTCCAAATAGGGCCTCTCGCTCCAACTCTTTTGTCCTAAAGTAAGAATACTGTCTGTCTCTTTAGCCAGAATTCTAAATACCCACTAAATAATTTCAATGGAAGAAAAAGAGGAGAGACTCTGGAGGTATTGTTTAGTGGCAGAGCATTTTTTGTGAATGCATGAAGTCCTAGGTTCAATACCCAGCCCCTGAAGGAGAAGATGGAGGGAGAGAAGGAAGAGGAGAGGAAGGAAAAGGAGGAGTGAAATGAAGAGCAAAGGGAGTAGGGAGAACAAGATATAAGCTTTGAAAATAAAATAAATTGTGCTTCATACTTATTGTCTGTGACTTGTATGTAACGGGAGTGCTATCCTGAAAACTAGCCTGCTGGAGACAGCACCCCATAACGACCCAGCCTGCTGCTCCACTCCTTGAAGTGGTGACTATGACTCAGTAAGCTCCTTTCAACTTCACCATCTCTCCGGGACAGAAGGCTCCTTAACTCACGGTGGTCACATGAGGATTAGTTAAGAATTAGTCTGAGATGCAAAATGAGAATCAGGGTTCAGTAATTGCACACTTCACCTGAGCACTATTACATCTGGCCAACCATAGATGATAGAGTGTGGACCAAATATTCATTTCTAGTTCTCCCTCATGGAGAAAACACGAAAGACAAGTAGCTAAGAGGGCACTAAGCAAATGCATCTACCCAGCAAGTTGGAGAAGACACTTTTTCTAGAGACCCTTGCTTGTGACTCTACCATTCCTCCCAGTGACTCTTACCAGATTTCCACACACTTCATGTTTCTATTTGCATGTATTTCCCAAGCTTTGCCTAAGAGACTGCTCCAAGTTCATCTGAACTGTGAAACTATTTACCTAAGATGTCTGGACAAGATTCATGTCACAAGCTGCCTAACACTGGGGTACAGCTGCTCTTTTTCTCTACAGGAACTCTCCTAGATTATGAAGCTCTCTGGACTTGCCGGGTCTGGCAATAGCTGCTTCTGTTCTTTGCTCTGCACTCTGGCCTTGTCTACAATTACCAATGTGTTTCTTTCTGCCCCTTTGGATGGCAAGAGTAACTTTCAAACTAGACCTGCCAAAGATGGATTTCCCCATTTGACAAAGCTACAGGTGTCGTCACTACACTCCTCAAATCACCCCAGGGCCTGTTTCTTGTCAAAGAGGCTCAAGAGTGTCTTATTTAAAGTTTTGACTTATGCACATACCTAGCAATTGAGAATTCCAGGCAGAAGCAGCAGCTACCCGTGGAAGCCCTAACACAGAAATGTTGCATATGTCAAGGAAGAGCAGAAAGCCCAATTCCAGTGGAAGGGATGAAGGGGAACAGCTGAAGCAGTGAAGATGGGAAGTAATGAGGGTCAGGTGTGTAGGAGCCCACACACAAGGCGAGATTATTCCCTTGTGCTTTGAATGAAATAAAGTCACAAGGTCGGGCCTTCCGTTTTAACAATTCACTCAAGGGTATGGTGTTAACAATGGACTCAAGAAGTCAGGTGACAAAAAAGGAAGCAAAGGATCCAAAGGGAGGTTGTGGCAATAATCCAGGTAGGAGTGTCAGTGGGTTGGACCTGGGTGGGCAGTGGAGCTGATCAGAAGTCATCGGGTTCTGGTAGCCGTCAACGGACGCTGCTCACAGGATTGATATGAGTTATGAGTGACACAAAGGACACTGAGAGCCACACAGCACTTGTCCTGAGGAATCAAAGGGAGCAGGAAACGCCTTGAGTTAGGGAAGAAGATGGGAACTCAGGACCTCGCCATCCATTGCACATCTGTTATGTGTATTAGGTTCGAGAGGAGAAGCAGAGAGGACAACTGGAAACAAGGCCCCCTGCCTTGCTGTTAAGAAAAGGAAAGCCTTTAGTGAATGTTTACTAAGGAACTAAGAAAACTAAGAAGTAAAGAACAAATAAGTCAATGATCCAGCATAGGAATTAAGGAACACCTCAATGAACCTCAGAGATACAAAACAGGTCCCAATAAAAAGGACTTGTGGGGGGAGGGGGGAGATGAGGAGTACACTAATCGGTTATTAAATTCCAAATGCTCAGCCCTAAAAATGGATACATTCAAGTCTCATTATATGGACTAAGCAGGATATACTTAGATATTTAGAAATACAGACACACAGACATACCAATAATTAAAGATAAAAAGGCCCAGGATTTGAAAGAGAGCAAGGTGGGGTAGACACACAGGAGAGGTTGGTGAGAAGACAGGAAGGAGCAAATGAAGTCATTATCTTATATTCTCAAAAAATGTATTATGAAAAATCACTTGGGTGTGGCTGCAGCTATGGCAGGAATTAAGAACGCTCCATGCTCTTGCAGAGGACTCAGGATTCCAGCATCCTTAGGACAGCTCATAGCCATCTAGAGCTCCAGATCCAGGGCATCCACTGAACTCTGGGGGCATCAGGTATGCACGTGCTGTTCAGATGGCATACATGCAGGCAAAACACTCAAACACATAAAATAAAAATAAGTAATTTTTTTTAAGATCTGAGGAAAGAAATCAATTCAGCAGAAAATATACTCTGTGACAGAACTAGGAGTTAAGTCAAAAACTAAGGTGAATGGGGGGAGGGGTAACCTATAAAAACCAACAGAAAGCAACTCTACTCAGGGGCTTAAAAATCAACATTTTCAAGCATACTAGTGAAGTGCCATCTTGTAGCCCAAGAGCTGGTATAGACCGTGAAATCTGCTCCCACTAAAAGGAAATCCTCAATTCCAAAGCATGCTCCTAGGCTCAGCCCTGTGACAGACCACAGGCCAATGTTCGTGGCTGTTCCGTATTCTGAAGGAATCATAAAATGTTTACCTTTGCATTTTTGAAAGTACGTCTTCATATTTTAGAACTTATGCTATCATTACTCTCAATATTTCAAATTTGTTCCTTACAGTCTGACGTGCATTGTCACAGACTTGTGGAATTTTGAAAGTCATCCTCAATGGATTTTGTTTCACCATCTATAGCTTCTACCTCAAAGACCTGTACTTAGGCTGGAGAAATTAAGATAGAGTTTACATTCTACTAAATAATGTCATTTTCTAAAGGTCTTTTACTAATTTAGTTTAGTCACCAAGGTTTGTATTTTAGGGGCTGTTGAGATTTCTCAGTGGGAAAGCCTGAGTTCAACCTCCTAATCCACAGTGGAAGGAGACGGCCAAAAACTGTCCTCTGATCTCTGATCTCTACTTGTCTATGTGTCTGTCTTTCTCCCACCCGACTCCTCTCTGTATCTCTCTGTCTGTCTTTGTCTGTCTCTCTCTGTCTCTGTCTCTCTCTCTGTCTCTCTCTCTCTCTCTTGCGCGCGCATGCGCGCGCGCATGTGCATGTATGCACTAGCTCACTGGCACTAATGACACAAAGTTTGTATTGAGAAATCTAGGAGCAAAAAAGCCTCCACTATACAAAGCTCTTCTTCCTGCATCCATTCCCAGGGCTGGTACTTAAGACTGCAGATGAAAGCAAGGGGATTTTGTGTGAACATTTCTTTTTAAACCACAATGATTCAAGATAGTTAATAATGCCAACAAATAAGGGGAAAATTAGGTAATTTTTCAATTTTTTATTATTTTTAATTCTAGTTATTTCAAGTGGTTTTTATTACCTGAGATAAGCAAATAACTACTTGGGGTGATATTCAGTTAGTAATGATTGCAGAGGGCACAATGCTATCAATATTTGATAAATAGCAAAAAAAAAAGAAAAGAAAAAAACTACTTAGAGGTTTTCTAAAAGTAGGCTTATAATAAATGTAATACTTTTTTCTTACACACACACAAAAGGAAAACACCATTTAAATGAAGATTTTACAGCATATTCTTTCTCCCTTCTTTTTAAATAAACACTAAATTAGTCAGTTCCCTACAAAGTCCAAAATGTACAGATTCTATAGGGAAGTTCTGGTACTCATGTGTCTATGTTTCATTGACAGTTCCCTATTTCCTAGCTTATAGGTTTACAGGACTCTGGCCAGGCTTCTCATCGCCAACCTCCTGACACCTTGAGCTAAAAGTCTCTTTGGTGGGGAATAGGGTGGGTATCTACAAACCCAGCCTCCACCCACAAGAGACCAGCATCTGATCTTCAGCGTGGGACAACTAAAAAGCACCTCTTGGCGTTGCCAAACGGTCTATATGCCCAAACTACCCTTAGTTAACAACCCCTACTTCATATATGCAGGAGCTATGTGAATTTAGATTCTTCTAGATACACCACCTTTACACAGATTCCTTTAACCTTATCTTCAAAATCTGTTTGCAACCATCAACAAATAAATTCCAAATAAAACAGGAAGTGACTGCAAAACAAAAAGACAATGTTTAAGGCTCTTTCCACAGGTAGAGGAAGCCACCTGAGAAGCAGGATTTTAAAATTTTTATACCCATAGAGATTCCTCTAAATTAAAGTACAGGTTTAAATCTGTCAAACGAGCTCACACACATCCTTCAAAAAATAATAAAGAAAGCAATAATGCAACTATGTGCACAGTCCAAAATTTCAATCTTTTTTAAAGGATGCTTAAAATTACTTTCTTTCCTCCCGAAGTGACAGCTTCTTATTATCTTTTGAAATGTCATTTGGTGACTCAAAAGAAAACAACTGTAATTTAAACAGCTAGGAATGAGAGCGAATGGAGTCATAATGGAGCCTGCGTTCGGAGGTTACTAAGCTGTCTTTCCACAACTGAGGCAATATCCTCGCGGTGGGTGAAACGCCCCGGTCACTAAATGTCATTTGTTTGATGATGGCCCCCACATTTCTATTCCACTCAGACCTGTCACTGACACCACAGCTAAGTCAGTCACAAAGATGACCAGTCACCCTCTGGAGCACTGGTGGGGGAGGGGGGGATGTACCCTCTCCTCTTGGTTCTGAACTTCCTTCACAGATTTCCTAGGGGAAAAGCCCACCAGGCATTTCCAGACTTCTAGGTTAGTTTCTTATGCCTGCTCTATTGAATGTCTATAAAAATTTAAGCTACAAATAACATAAATTGTTATCTAACATTTCTGGACATCGAAAGTCCAAATCAAAGTCTCCAGACTAGCGAGAAGGTGTCCGTGACCACGGTTCCTTCGGTAGAGACACAGGAAGAATCTATTTTCTTGGATTCTGGAATCCCAGCAACCACCACACCCATGGGCTCAAGGGTGCCTCCAAGCAAGTATCTGCATCCACAGTCACATCCTCGTCTATCCGTCTGCCCCATATGGGCCTCAGTGCTCTCATGAGGCCACCCAGATGATCCATATGCATTCCAGTCCACTTCGAAACCATCTGTTTAATTATACCTATCTCCTTTGTCATGCAAGGTGCCATAGTCCCAGATTCTAGAGGTAGAGATGCGGAGAGGACTCTTCTACCAAAGCTCCTCTCCTGTTCCAGCCCAATCACCAGGAAGCTGGGTGCCCCTTCTCTAAATGTATCTATGGATTTATCTGTCAGACTTGGTCCTGTACAGCTGTGAGCAAGCACCAAATTGTCTCCTTACATCCACTCTTGCCCTATAGCTGTCCATCCTGAATAGGACTGCCAGATGACCTTTTTAAAATATGAACCAACTTCTTTCCCTTTTAAAACACTTTAATATGTTCCTAACGTAATGAGAAAGAAACCCTAACAAGACCTTTGTCCTCTGGCTCTTTCTTACCTTGAGCAAAGAACACAGCAGGAAATATGAAACACTTTTCCTCCACAAAATGTCTCTCTGTCCTTCACTATCAACCTTCCAAGGCCCTGCACAATGAGCTTACACTCCTGGCAACCCTTCATAGAGGGATAATTTGTTCCAGCTGCTCTCCCTGGGTCTCCAAGTTCATCTCTCTCTCTCTCTCCAGAGGCCAAAGACTGCAACTTGACACATAATTCTGAAACTAAATCCCTTCAAGATCATTTTAGGTGTATAATGCTTGCTAAAATCACAAAAATTAGGAAAGAAAGCATGTCAGAACTGAGAGTCAAGAGTTGGGGAAGAAAGAAGCACACACTAGTGAAACACTTTCACCTTTCCTTGAGGCGGAGAAAAGATAATATCTTAGGCTGATGGGTATCTAAAAATAGGTCAGAGATAAATTATTAAATGTTATAAGAACTAAAAACAGAAATTCACCAGCCTTTGAAGAGCACTAGGAAAGAGACTTGCTGTTCATTTCGTGCCACTATGAACTCTGAATTCTTAGACCATGTTGGGAAACACGTAAAAGTAACCATGAATTTTGCATGACATATTTATGCCAACTTCACACACGGGAATGTGCATCCTCGTATACATCTGTTGTTAGGTTTTCACCTATTAGAATGCTCCTTTGTCCTAAAGTCCCAACATCACTCTTTGGAATTCTATCACCAGAAACCAAGACACAGAAATGCCTTGCTATGGACTTCACAATAAGTCAGGGGTGCAGCACAATCCAGCTAGCAGTGTTTCTATTGAAAACCACTCCATAGGCTCTCCTCTGCTTTATTTTTCAAACACTCTTTCCTCTTTGAATCACTTTACCCCACTCATTCCTGAAGCCAGCTACTCTCCTTCCCCTCCTCGGCCCTACGAGTTGGTGCGGGTACATGCATAGGTGCACTTACGTTGTGGATATATGCAGAGGTCAAAGGCATGGACTACCTTCCTCGATGTTCTCCACCCAATGTTTTGAAACAAGCTGTCTCACAGAACCTGCAGCTCCTGGTTCGCCAAGGCTGACTGGCCAATGGGCACTTGGGATCTACCCATCTCTGTGTCCCTGACATGAGCCACCATAACCAGCTTTTCTATGTGGGTGACTGTAGATCCGAACTCAAGTCCCCAAGCTTGCTCAGCAGACACTTGGCTGCAATGAGCCTTTTTCCCACTCTGCCTTGTCCCATCCTCAGATAAACACCCATAATCTGTGACTCCTATTCTTTGTCTAACACCCCAGTTTCAGGCGGCAGCTACTCCACAACTAGAGCCAACCCTGGAAATAAGGACTGACCCTTAACTTTACAGCACATAGCCCTTTTTGGAGGATGTTCCACAAAACTTTAGCTGGGAGTGTTGTATTGAATGAACTCTCCCATGTCAAAATGAAATGCCATAACAATTCAAGTCACTAAATTCCACACATCTTTTCAGCAACTTCCAAGGTTTATCTAAAATTACTAAAGGATTCCAAAATCTAACTCAACCCTCTTGGGATTAAAATGACAAAATTTAAATCCAGACAACTTATCCAAAATTGGCAACCTACGAATCAGTCATTCTCCCCATAATCTGAAATTCTTTTAAAAGAAACTTGTAAAACAAAACATACAAAATTATGACAAATTCTCTTTTATTAGTATTATTATTGAAATAACAAAGGCCCTATATTAAAACTCATAACTAACATGACACTGAATAGTAAAGACTAAATTCAGAAAGAAATTGAAGGTGTCGATTTATGCCACTTCTATTCAACATTGTAATGGAAGTCCCAGCCAAAGTTACTAAGCATGAAAAAAGAAATGAAGGTACCCAAAGGCAGACATGAAAATCATCTTTCCATACATGATATGAACTCATATACAGAAAATCCTATGGTCTACAAAAAAGAAATCTAAGAATAGTAAATGAATTCAGAAAATTCGCAGAGTACAACATCACACTCAGGATTCAATGTGAAGGGCTGAGTGTGTAGCTCACTGCCACAAAATAATGTCTGATTTCCACATATTAGCAATAAACAATCTGGAAATTAAATTAACCAAACAATCCCATTCACTATAAAATAATGAGGAATAAAGTTATTAAAGATGCAAAAGATTTATCTTTAAAACTACAAAACTAGATAAAAAGAAGTCTAAAGCCACAAATATATGGATATCCATCAGAGTTCATGGATTTAAAAACTCAACAGAAAAAAAAAAAACTGCAATGCTACTCTAAGCAATCAATAGAGTGATCCAAGACCAGAAATAGAAAAATCCATCCTAAAGTTTATGATGGAATCTCAAAGAACCCCAAACAACCAAACCTATCTTGTAAAAGAACAGAAGCTGCAGGTATAGCTTAATGATAGAGCTTGTGCTTATCATGTGTGAGGCCCTTGAGTTCATCTGACACCTACTGACAAAGGTGTGATGATCAAAGCATGGTTCTGGCACAGAAGAAAGCAGGAAGACCAACAGAGTAGGTTATAAAGCCTCGTGCAAATAGAGGCAGATGATCTTCAGCAAGGATACCAAGGCAGTTTCAAAGAGAAAAGATGGTCTTTTCAATACATGGTACTGGGGAACTGGATATCCACACGAAAGAAGGAAGGGAGGGAGGGAGGGAGAGAGGGAGGGAGAGGAAGAGGGAGAGGGAGAGGGAGAGGGAGGGGGAGGGGAGGGAGAAGGAGAGGGAGAGGGGAGGGGGAGGGAGAAGAAGAGGGGGAGGGGGGAGGGGGAGGGGGAGGGGGAGGGGGAGAGGGAGAGGGAGAGAATTGGAACCTGACCTTGCATGACCCAGAAAAGTTCAATCAATGTCCACAGAGGATCTATACACTACATCTAAGCCCTAAATGACAAAACTTCCAGAAGAAAACATGGGAGCAGGAAAAAAGACAAGAGGAGAAAAGAAAGCCTTGTAACACAGGACTTGGTGATGACTTCGTGAATATGACACTAAAAGCATGGGCATCAAAAGAAAAACTAAATGAGACATCAAAGAAATGATAAACAAACTTTCGTACATTAAACATCACTGTCAGCCTGGTAGTACAGGCCCATAATCCTAGCTATGAGCAAGAGGCTAAGGAAGGGAGGTGACCAATTTGAGGCCAACCTGGGCAACAGAGTGAGTTCAAGGTGAACTGGGCAACTTCCCATCTTGTCCCGAAATAAAAAGGAGAAAGGGAGATGGTAGAATCCTTGTCTATTATGCCGTAGAGCCCATTCCCCAATGAGAGGGGACAGGAATACCAACAGAATGAAAGAGTCCACATAGAATGTGAAAAAACATTGCAAATCAAGAGACTGGAGAGTTATACTCAGAATGTGTGAAGAATCTCTAACAGCTCAACCACAGAAAACAAACAGAAATGGGGAAAGATTGAATAGGCAACTTCTCCAGAGAAAATACCTTTGTCATCAATGAGAGTATCAAAAAGGATTCAACCTTAGCAACACTGAGGCAATAAAAACGAAGCCATGAGGACTATTACTTGACACCTCTGAGGATCATCCATATTAAAATGCTGAAGATAGAAAGTATTAGCAAGGATATACAGTACTGGTGAGAATGTAACACAGGGCCTTCACTATAAAACAATTATACAGTGACTTGTCCTCTCTGCCCATGAAACCCAAAGGTTGCATAATAGCTATTTCCATAAGAGCCCTACCCAAAAAAATCCTGTGAAAACTCCTATCCTCACTACAGAGTTTCCCATTTTGGGCCCTAGATACCAAGAAGAAAGTGTCCCTTTCTATGAAACTAAAAATCTTCATTGCACCACAGAACAGCCCCTCCTTTGGCTGCAGAAGCATCAACTTTTCCTGTGGTAAGAAAATAGTCTGGACAAGTCTCTGACCCACCCGTGCATTTCTGAATAGAGACCCATGCCCTTTAATGTGTGACAATGTTAGCGAATGTACTGAGATGATGTGTTTGTCTTCTATTGCTAACAGTTTAAAAAAAAAAAAAAAACAACTCACTTTAACTGCATGGTCTAGGACTTTAAGCTAGGAAAATAAAAACTTTTTATTAAAAAGTGAATTAATCAAAGTACATAAGCTAACTATTTTAGTATGAATTTTATTTTTTTTAAATTTAAACAGAATTAAACTATGTTGAATTAATTTCTGTGAGAAAATGAAATCTATAAGGTATACTTTACTATAGTTCAAATCACTTGTAGAACTGGTATTTAAACCGTATTCATTGCTCTAAGTTATATGTTCAAAGATGCGAAGCACTTATATGTACCCAGCTGCAGTAGTAACAGCGTAAGTTTCCTCGGTGACCACAGCACTGCGCTTAGAAGGGTGGAACTCACTCTGAGGAGGTGAGAGGCTCTTCTCGGAGGTTTGTTTTGTTTTGTTTTGTTTTGTTTTTTCAGTTGAATAATCCAAATAGGAATTTAGCAGGATCATTTTGCCTGATGCATGCAGACATGACAAGGGAGGAGAGAAGGGGACAAGAACAGCAAAGCAGCGGATGGGACAGTGTAAGGGAGAGGTGATGGTGCACTAAACCAGTGGGCAGCAGCAGAGAAAAATGATCAGCTTCCGAATGGGCAATGAGACTTGATGCCTTAGTGATGCTGTAGGAGAAAGAGTGGGAGAAGGCTCGTAGCCTGAGCAGCTATCTGGAAGATGATGTTCCCACTACCCACATGGGAGGAACGTGGGAGGAGGCTGGGATAGGCGATGTTAGGATTAAAAGCTCCATTTTGAACAGGGAAAGCCTGGGTTGTCTATCATACGTCAGAACAGAAACAGAAGCATAACAGCCTTCAAAACTATGGTGAGAATAGCCTTCTAGGAAAAGTCCAAGACTCCCAGACACTACACAGCAGTGAGTCAGGTTAGCTCGGAAACAGCTAACATATTAAGGTGTAGAAATATCCCAGAGGAATCCGCAAACTTTGGAAAACTTAAATGGAAAGACAAACTTAACATTTCTGGTAGGCAGATTTTTTTAGACTTTAGTTATGCATAAAGAAATTATTTTCTAAAATAGAAGACAGATTTAGAGGTAATTATGAAGAGAATGTGAGAAGGAACAGGATACTTTGTGAATATACTACTTGAGCAACAGTATTAAATGCCTCAGTAGGTCTTGAAAGGATGAACACCACTGAAATATAAGAATAAATAAAGTGAACACAATATATACTAGATTAATTATAAGGGAAAGGAATAATGATTAACCATTTCTGAAAACAATTTTACTCACAATTAGGAAACAAAAACCAATACAATGGCATCATTTGAATGTCCCACTAGTTCTGAAGGGGACAAGCGACGGGCAGTCACACAGCCCAACAGAGATGAATGCGACTAACTGTTGTATGGACATTCTTCAGAGATGAAAGGCCACTGTGTCACACAGGACAGCCTACAGCAATTAGCAAAGTAATTAGTGAGAACTCACCACAAAGCCATCATTTATAAGCAGAGGGAGAACCAGGGTGCCAGCTCTTCTGGCAAACCTGCACACAGATTCTACATGCTGGCCAAGGCCTGTTCAATTGGATCCCATGTGAAAATGAAAGCATACTGTGGATCTGATACTCTTGTCCTGTTGGGTTCTTTCTAGTTGGAAGATGTAGAGACATTCTATCTGCCACAGTCTCATCCTTTCTCTATTTCATATCCAAGCCTTTCAATGGCAAATCGATGTTATTCTTGGGTTTGGCCTCATTGGGAGACTTGGTGGGAGGGAAGAAAAGGGAAAGAGTTTGCTAACTGGGACAGCTCTTGGGAAACCGATCTTAAGATCTGTGTTATTCAGAGCACAAGTATGGGGGCTTTACCAATGCCCTTGAGGGGGAGGGGAAAGGTGCAGCCTGGGGCTGAGGACATAGCTCGGTAGCATGCACACTGGCCTGACACACAGAGACCTTGGGTTTCAGTCCCACACTGCCAGAAAGAAAGAAAAGGTTCGCCTTACAACTCACTAAAACGCCTACTTTCCAAATGTCCTGGTTATCAACAAAGATTTAGGGAAATCATCTCTAGCTGTCAGCGAAGCTCAGCCAGGGCCACAGATAATTAATTCATCAGGCCTCAAGCACACCATCCCATACTCACTCCTCAGGACCCCACCACCAGCTTCCAGAGACCTGACGTTAAGTCTGTGCCCCAAACCTGGCTCAAGCCTTTAGCCTTCTTCAATCTGACATGGCTAGAACTCAAACCAAGAAGACGCTGAAATCACTCAGCCACTCAGCACTCAGAAGCAACAAGGGGAGCAGGAGCAGACATTTTCTAATATTCTAAGCAGCCTTCGTCACAGGGCTCTGCCAAACACACAAGAATGTGACCTAAGGCGAGAAGGGCCCTTTAGCTCTTGCTCTCTGAGGTTTATGCCCAGAGTCAGCCGCTCAGCAGGGCCCATGTGGCAAACACTGCTCAATTCATGGAGGCCAGGAAACAGCAGGGTGAAAGACAGCCCGGAAGATCTACTTCCCCCAGCCAGGCCCCGCCTCCTAATGTGTCCATCATCCTAAAATAGTAACATCAGCTGGGGACTAAGCCATTAACCCACTAGCCTGTGGGGGGCATTTCATATTCAAACCACCATAATGGCCAAATTTTTAGAATCACATATGTTCCACAAATAAACAGATATACCGGGTCATTAAATGTCCATTTCCTTGCTTTGAGTTGAAATATCATCTTGGTTTTGAGTCCCTGGCTATGCTACATTCCATGCGCTGACAAATGCACTAAATTGGGAGTTCTGTCTATTTTTTTCCCTTAGCTACTAAAAAAAAAAAAAAAAAAAGGTGGCTTTACCAACTCTTGTTAAATCAGCTTGCTTCAGACGCCCACCTCTTTAAGCTCTAAGCTCCTACAAAGTATACAAGAATACTTTTCCAAGAAAAGAAGTTATTCCTAAAATGAGTCAAATGTCTGACATATACATTGGAAACACCAAACACAACTCTACCAGCCCCCCTCTCTCCATAAGGAAGGAAAATCTGATAGAAAAAAAAAATAAGATTAAAGGCAAATAAGGGAAGATGTCAGGCATAGTGAGACACACCTGCAATCCCAGAATTTGGGTGCCTGAGGCAGCAGGATTTTAAGTTTGAGGCTAGCTTGGGCTATATTGTGAGTTCAAAGCTAGCCTGAGTTTCATAGTTTAAACTTGTCTCACAAATTTTAAATAAATAAATAAATAAATTAAAGAAAGAAAAGAAAAGGAAAAGAAGAAAGAAAGGAAGGAGCTGGGCGTGATGGCGCACGCCTTTAATCCCAGCACTCGGGAGGCAGAGGCAGGCAGATTTCTGAGTTTGAGGCCAGCCTGGTCTACAAAGTGAGTTCAGCCAGAGCTACACAGAGAAACCCTGTCTCGAAAAAACTCAAAAAAAAAAAAAAAAAGAAGAAGAAAAAAGAAAAAATAAAAAAAAAAAAGAAAGGAAGGGAGGGACGGAGGGGGAGAGGAGAGGGAGGAAAGGGAGAGGGAGAGGAAGCTGGGAGGGGGAAGAGAGATAAAGACCAACAAAGCTACTCAATGCAGGGAAATGCTGAAGGCAGTAGGAAGGGACATGGCTCAGGTGTCATTAGCTCACAGGACTTTTGATCAAGAAGAAGACAAGTGTCTGAGCTACAGAGAAGGCTCAGTGGTCCAGAGCAAGCACGAACTGCTCTTTCTGAGTTCAGTAACACTGCCACTGTCAGGTAGCTCAGTTCCTAACTCCAGTTCTAGGGGATAGGAATCCCTCTTTTGGTGTCTGTGAGCACGGCACTCACACACACACACACACACACAAATTTAAAAATATGTATTTTGAGAACAATTTTTAAATAAATACTTTTAAAAATATTTTGATTTCAAGGGCATGCCAAGCTCTCTATGCCCCGCTCACGGAAGTGTATTACAGGAAACTGGAAATCTGGAGATGAAGGCTCCACATCTAGAACATGGAAGTGATAGTCATATCAGTCGTTTTGCTCTGAGGACTGTGGGTGAGAGGTAGGGCAGTGCCTCCATAAAACAATGAAGTTCAGTAGAAAAGCTACAGATTGTGTTCGCTGCCGCAAAGCTTTGGAGAGTTGAGCTGCAAGTTCATTTAATGTGTTCTACTTCACTGAAGAAGTAAAGAGCTCGGAGACACATGAGAGAAAGACTTGTCTACGCATGGCTGGATTTATAGCGTTGGTGGAGCCCATCTATGGGGCTGCCTTCATATGTACTGGCAGGCCTGTGACACAAGACAGCACAAAACACCCAATTAAGTGAGCCAGACTGCAACTTGCCACGGGAGTTTTTACATGTCCATACTGAAGGAAAGCAAGCTCCAGGGAGATCCTGGAACTCAGGAGACACTCAAAAGAATCAAGCCAGTGCCTCTCTTGTTCCTTGTTTATTCGTCTCTCTAGTGTTCCTCTCTAGGGATGTAAGAGATCAGACTCAAAGCCTTGCAAATACTAGGCAAGCCCTCTATAGCTGCCCTACACTTCCAGCACTCCTGGACGGGTTTGGTTTGCTTTTATCTTGTTTCAGGTTGTTTTTGTTGCTGTCGTTGCTTTGCTTTGCTTTGTTTTGTTTTGTGAGTTGTTGGTTTATTTGTTTGTTTTTTGTGATCAGCTTCTGCCCATGCTTAGGTCAGACTACTTCTAAATGTACCTTTAATCCCACCAGGATCACATGATCCTGGACAAAGGAAGTCCAGGATCATGTGATCTCCCGATCGCCACTA
Organism: Mus musculus; assembly: GCF_000001635.26. Taxonomy (NCBI): domain Eukaryota; kingdom Metazoa; phylum Chordata; class Mammalia; order Rodentia; family Muridae; genus Mus; species Mus musculus. The sequence continues at coordinate 63,456,057 of NC_000067.6, read as the reverse complement.
TCAACCTTGACCAGACAGTCCCTTGCCGGGATACTGCCATGGAGTTAAGAGGTGAACCCCTCCTCTGTGTCACTAAAGATTTAAGCCCAAGAGCAATATATAGCCCTTGGCCTGTCCATACTTCTCCACAGCAGCCTACTTGGGCTTAACGGCTCTGCCATCAGTGTCTGTCATGTAGAGGGATCTGCTTGAAGTCCCATCCTTCTCATTTCAAACCCTTGGAAAACATTTACTGTTTAAGTTGAACCCGTTAACAAATAAGTGCACCACATCATAGAAAAATTCCAAATGGAGGAAATTTCCAAGGGAGGAAATGTGCTTCTGCCCGCTCTCTAGCCGAAGAAGATGTCAACAAAAATTTGAGAAACTAAATTAACTCGAAGCTGCACTGGAGGGGTTTCCAGAGACTTCTACCTGCCCTGACATGAGTGAGCAGGGTTGTTTCTCAGGTCATTATTTCAAATAAAACATAATAACTAGATCCCTTTTATAATAGAATTTCTAGCATTAACCTCAATTAAAGTTGTACTAAATATACATAAATTCTAAGCACAAAGACTCCCCAGGAACACTACAAAACCCAGACTTTGACTGAGAGTTCACTAAATTGTGCTAAAGTTCCTAAAGGGTACCTTCATTCATTGAGAACTGAATACTTTGGGTGAATAAAACCTTATGATTGTGTGCTTTGTGCTTTATGCGCTTTCTTGAAAGAAAAACAACTTATTCTGAAAACTCAAACCTTAGGAACAACTAGTTATTCAGGCCTTAAAAATGGATATGACAAGAACCTCTGAGCTAAGTAGGAATTTAATGGAATTTGGACCTCAAAGCCTCAGGACACATTAGTGATGGATTCGTTTCTTTCCATGGAGCACAAAGGTTTTCTGGAAGTAGCCTCATAGTCTGGACAGCTATGGATGAAATCATGCCCACAGACTTCCCCCACACATGGACTGACACTTGGACAAACAGACACAGAAGAATGCTGAATGAGAAAGACCACGGTGGCTCTGTGGGGTAGGAGGGAAGCAGAGGTGTATCACCTGTGCTCTGCCTGAGGAAAACTTACCTAGCTGAAGTTCTGCTTGCTGCATGTGGAGAAATCGAGTCGCGTGATGAAATAAGTGTTCCAGTAAGATTAATCTGTCAGAGGTGGGACTGATGGATTGACAGAGAACGAGACAAGAAGTGGTGACAAGAGCACAATGTGGTGAGGAGGGGGTGGATTCGGGGAGCAGCATCAAGACTTGGTAAGTGACTATTTATAGGCAGGAAATGAAGGAAAGAAGAGTCAAAGATGACTTCCCAAGTTCACTCTTCCATGCTGAGAGGCAGCAGTCCCAGTGAGAAAAATAGGGACCGTGAGGACAGCTCTCTCCTTGAAATACAACTATCGTGCAATGGCTAAAGTCACTAAACCTGGCCAATGCCACCAGACAAAGGGTCCTGGCTTATTTTCTGACTGTCAGAAGAAAGGGGCAGTGGGCTACTAACCCCAAGAAGAGAGGATGCCAGCAGTTAGACAGTTGGCAAGAATAAGGCAGGCCCTGAGCAGGAAGCAAGGCTCAGCTGTGAGCTACTCAAATTGATTTTTTTAAAAAACTGATCTAGACTTGATAGAAGAAAAAAAAAATCAAAGACAAGGATCCAAAGCTAAACACCCAAAGACACCAAGAAAGAAAAAGAAATAAAGAAGGGTTGAACTGAGGCAGGAGACTTTCCATCCGTTGTCTATTACTGTAACTGAATACTGCAGACTAGATGACTTACAAAAAACACAGGTGCATTTAGCTCATGATTCTGGAGGCTGCAAAACCCCCCAATCATGGCACTAGTGTATACAGAAGACCCTCTTGATGCAGCATGACCAGGCTGAGAGCATCCCATGGCAAACCAAATGTTCTAGCCAGAGTCTTTCTTGCTCTTCATATAAAGCTACTGATGCCGTCGTGGGGTTCCTCCCATCATGACATCCTACAATCCTACAGACTTCCCAAGGACTTTACCACCACATACCGCTACCATATGAGTTTGAAATAGCATTTCCAACACAAAATTGTGTAGAACAGGTTCAAAGTACAGTCTAAGGAAATTAGGATTGGGGAGCAGCCCAGTTCTTTCTTCCCTCTGCTTTCCTTGAGCAAAGGTTGCTCTCTCCTCTGCCTGTCTACCATCTTCTGTTCCAACAGCTAGTAATGGCACAGACACTCCACAGCGCGATCCTGACTCTCCACCAGGAGAGAGTGGAGACTAAGCGCTGCTGTCTTTCTCCAGCCTTTTTCTCCTATTCTTATCTAAAGCATACACCCACCTCCTCTACATAGGAGCTTCTTCTTAACACTCGGTGGACCTGTCACACCCAGCATCTAGGCCCACTCTGCCCTTCAAAGGAAACCACCATTCTCTCCCATGTTCTGTTATTTTATCTTCTCCAAGCACTTGTCAACACTTCTAATTAACAGGCTGGTGTTGTTAGTAGGCTTGTCTGTGCCCCTCCCCCCACCCCCTTTGGAAGGTAAGCGCTCTGTGAGCCACAGGATTGGTGTTGGACACCATGCTCATTTCCTGAGCCCCCTCCTATGACTCACCCCATGACATGGAATAAATCAAACCCCTGCATCTGTCTCTCCTGTCTATACAGCCTCTCACTTCTGACACTCACTATCTCTGTCCACCAAGAGCTCTGCCCAGGAAAGAGGTGGATTCAAACCCTGGCTCTGTCTGCAGCTCTCTAGCTATTAGTCCTGTTTGAAGACACCAATGATAAATCTCAACTGCTGCATGTAAAATAAACCTTGGTCACTAGATTTCTAAGGAATTGTGAAGGGCTTTTGTTCTTACTAGCCACACTCCCATTTCCGGTCTCTCACATACCTAATGCACTGTCTGCGTCCTTCTCCTTACTCACAAGACTGAAATGCCTAAAAGAAAATTTGCAAATGAAGCAGGGGGGCCACTATAGAGGTGTTTTTGCAAGTTTAAATAGTATAAGCATAGGTTTAGCGACTCCCACAATGGCAAAACTCAAGACTACAATTACCACTCCTGATGATCTAGTCAAGTACAAAAAAAAAATCTAGAAGAATCTGTAGGCTATTTGTTTTTAATTTCAGTGTGATTATAACAGGAGATGTACGGCAATCACTCAATTCTTTCTCTATATATTTTCTTATATATGGGTGTTCCATGTCCCACAATAGTGAAACTTCCTTTTAATAAATAAGGATCATAAAAACATATACTCCGTACTTCTAAAACTATATAAGAACATCTTGCAGGAGAACTCCTTGGGACTTCCTTATGCCTTACTGCTCTTTCTGTTGTCCCATACTAAGGAAAACGGAGCTTCTGGCTTCTAGAAAATCAAGAACTGTGGGACCAGCCTTGCCCTGAAGTAAACTCAAATGCATAATCACTACAGTCCAAATTCGCTTACAGCTGACATGACCCTCTGTGGTAGACATATGTTCAGCACACACGAGTGTCTGGATTCAACTCCCAACACCAAAATAAAAAGGGAACTGACTTTACTAAACTCCCCCGTTTCTCTCTTTAACCTGGAATTGTGGGGAGTAGGGAGTAGCCTGTTTACCTAAAAGTCAGTTGTGACAAGAGGTAATTTGTTTAGGTGACTCCAATGATATGTGGGTCACCCTCCCCGACCCTAAACTATGCCTCGTGTCCCTCTCCCACTCCCTCCCTATCAGACGAGAGACCACATAAAAGACAAGTAAATTTTGATCAACATTCTCAGGAAAAGACTTCCCAGCATCATCTTAAAGGGGAGTGAATGAATGAAGAATGAATGAGTCAGTTTCTCCTGCTGTTCATGTTTACTGTCCGTTAGATTTGTATACTGTATTGATGATATATTGTTATGTGTAATAATCATATAACGTCGCATAGACTCATAAAGACTGGCAAGTCTTGATAACAAGCAGGCATAGGAAAATGCAAAGCTCTTCTTCCATCCTCATTCTCACTCAACACTCAACACAACACTGTTGGCATGAGTTGCCCCGGTCTTCTTTCCCACACGCCAAGCAATCTGAGGATTCTCCGCAATGAACAAGCCAGGTCCTCTAATTCAGTTTTGTTCAGACACTATCCATCTGAATGAAGATAGTGTTAGATCTCACAGGTTGGAGGTTGACTCCCACAAGACTTCAGATGCCAATCACAAGCTCCAAGCTAGGACCTGAGCGAGCAGGCTATAAATCAGGCCTCTCAACACTCCCTCAGAGTTGACTGACTTGCTAAGAGAAGCTCACTGAATTCAGGGAAAACATTTACTAGTTGCCAAAAAAGACATTATAAAAGTGACAGGTTAAACAGCCAGGTGGAAGAAATACACAAGGCAAGATATGAAAGAAAGGTATGAGCTCTGGGCCTCCGCAGGTGCCACACCCAGAATCTGGTCCCTTTGGGTCAGAAGCTTTGGAGAACCTTCATTTTATAAGTGTGGTTGATCACGCCCCTAGACATTGATGATCAACTATATCTTAAGGTCCTTTCCAGATGGCTGAGGATGAAAGTCCCAACCCTTCAATCACACCTTCATCTTTCTAGTGACTAGACTCCCATCATAAAAAACATCTTAGAAGGCCCCAGTCACCAGGCATTGTCACATTACCCCATGAAAGAGCAGTCTCTCATCACTCTGATGATTTCAAGAGTCTGTGTGACAGAAAATGGGATGATACCAAATATATATTTTCCAGTACCCACAAAATTAAAATTCTTCATTACCATGCCCTGATACTACTGCTATGTAATACTAAACTGACATCTTAGGTAGTAAGGAGATTGCTATAATAAACGATCAGATAAGATTGCCTATCAAAAAAATCTTAATTTGGAGAAGTACGAAAAGTAGAAAGAAAACCTAAGGTATCTATTCATCCCCTGCCCACTCTCAGACTGGCTTGGTTTTATGCCTCATATCCAGGTACAGTTATAATTGTTCCCTTCTCTCAAAAATGGAGCCATGTGGGCTTTAACTATTTCTTCAACATCACTCTATGCAGACATTGAAATGATTCCCGTTCTCATTCACTTTCAATTGCTGTGATAAAACACCATGACCAAAGCAACATGGAGAATGAAGGGATGCTTTGGCTCACACATGCCAGGTCATGACCTATCACTGAAAGAAGTCAGAGTAGGGGTTCAAGGCAGGAACTGAAGTAGAGACAGGAACTGAGGTAGAGACCACGGAGAAGTGCTACTCACTGACTCTTGTTCCATGGTTTGCTCTGCTTGCTTTCTCATATACTCCAGGACCATCAGCCCAGGGGATCACTGACCTGAGGAAGGGGGACCTCCCACATCAATTGTTAATCAAAAGAGTGTCCCCAAGATTTGCTTGCAGGCCATCTGATTAGGGCATTTTCTCAACTGAGATTTCCTCTGCCCAAATGCTCCTAGTTTGCGTGTCAAAACGACAGATCAAAAAGGAAAAAACAAACAAACAAACAAAAACTAACCTGCAAAATTCCTAAGCATTCTTTGACATAGAAATGCTAAAGCTTTCAGAGCCAATACCATATACACAGGTCCACCACACATCCAGCTTTCAGACTATCCCTTTATGAAAGAGTTAATAAGCATTTCAACTTTCGTGGCTGTTAAGTATGAAGGACCCATCCACACACAAGATTACAAAACTTCTTCAGACATAAATGTGGAGCGTGGCCTTGCAACCTAGATTTGGAAATGTCCCAGTCCAAATCTGCACCCAATCACAGGGATCCATGGGAGAACCACAGTGATTCAGCATTTCTAAGGCATTCATTAAAATGTGCTTGCCTGCAGCAGAGCCCGAGCAAGGACAGGTCCCAAGTACATGGATATTAAAATCAAGTTCTTTTTTTTTAGAAGCAAGGATGAGGGGAATTCTGTACTTTCTCGTTGTGACTTTTAGAAAGCAGCTGAGCTGGCAAGTGTGTCTGCTATTCAGCAAGTCATCCTAAGATCCAGTGGAAAACACGAAACACGTCCTACTGACCAGTCCACAGAAGCTTAAAGACCTAGGGGGAAAAGGAACTCAGAGATCACAAAAGGAAAAGTCAGGGTGCAACCAAATCAGATTTGTACTATAAATCTAACCCAGGCCTCAGAATCTTGCTTATGTCATCTCGGTGTCTCCTGGAGAATAAATGTGGCTTTTTCACCCTTGAGAACCCCATCATCTCTTATCTGTGAACCTTTACCATACAGCTTTGCATATGAGAAATAAACAGATGTTTATCGAATTAAGTTAATAAGAAAAGAAAAAGACTGTCAAATATCATGTCTGTCTAAACGTTCTTTTCAAAAGTAGAAAAGAAGTCAGGCTACCAGGGTGAGGAGAGTCAAGAAATTCAGTCAGTCCAACAGCAAGCCAGTACTCCACAGGAGAAACCCATTCATCTACATAAGTGACAGGTGAAAGGTCAACAGACCTGATTATCATAAAGTCAGACATATGCAGTAAATGGCACCCATAAACAAAGCAGCCATCTAAGGCTAGACCATAGGACCAACATTAGTCATAACATCCAACGCCCACGTTAAAAAGAAGTTTCACTGAAATCTCTTTCAGATCTCAGCTGTGGAGGCTTTAGACCTTCTTTAAAGCAGGCTTTGAGGTAGCTATGGGCTTCCTCCAGTACCCTGTACAAAGGCCCTAGAGTTTAAGAACTATAAACAAGTAATGCAATCTATCCCCGACTTAGCATAGGGATCACTTATAAGGGAAGCTAGCTGGTCCTCACTGCATGTTATCAAGGGGGCCTTGGGCATCTCTTCCTAAAGACAACATCTATTCCTTCTATCCTTAAGACATGAAGTATTAGTTACTCCACTAAGTTACAGAAACCTTCTAAGCGAAAGGCCTGCTAGGGGAGAAGCTCACAGTCTCAGCCATGGTGGGCAACACCCCCTTCAAAATCACACAAAGGTGGCTAACCAGGTTAACAAAGTTATTCAGTATAAAGGACACTTTTTCTCAGGGACTTCACTTGTTTTAAAAATAGTAGCAATTAACTGCTCAAACCTAATAGCTGCTTTAAACCGTAAGAAGAGTCCCACAAAGGCCTTTTATCCCTGTCTCCCCATAAATGGGGAGAGGCATGGCAGTCCTACCAATCACATGCTGATGCAAACCACGGACGCACTGCCTAAGTTCTACACGTTTAACCAGCTCCTGCTCGTGCCGGCTAAACAGGGACAGTTCAGAAGGCAATGTGTGACCTTATTATCATAAAGTCAGACATGTGCCGTGAAATCACGCCCACAAACAGAACAGCCTGTTTTCTGTGCCCAATGCAGAGCAAAGTTTCCACTACCGCACTGTGTAGACTTGCTTCAGATCCAAAATATCATTGGATCAAACAATAAGACCCAGGACAGGGGATTCTTTAAACTCTTGGACCATTAGATACTTTCGTCTTTGTTTGGGTATCTTTCTCAGGCTCCGGGCCACTTTCACGACCAACCTAAAAGGAAAGCCAATGCTCACCATCCATGCAGAGGGCCCTCAAGGGTGATGTCAATCAAAACTGGTCTATATCTTATATAAGTCGTTGTTTTCTGTTCTTCACAGTCTCTTGAAATGCTGAATTGTTTCCTGACAAGACATCATAGTAATGCTTCCCCCCGCCATGCCCAATTCAAGAAATAAAGTGAACTCAAGTGCAAGTTCTGCATGGAAAGTCTGCTGGGGAAAGGACAGCCACACTGCCTTCTGTGGACAGACTGCCAGGACTTATATCTCCTGGGAGGTAGCTTCCTGCACCTTTACATAAATGCTCCCAGAAACAAGTCAGAACTGCAAACAAGTTCACTCTATTGCTTAGTGCCAAGGTACCTGAGAGACACGGGGACCCAGTTTGTCACAGGACGTCTGAAAATGTTCAGTTTCCATTTCAGTCAAAGAGACAAACAGTAAACCCTGTCCCGGTCGATCCCAAGTTAATTCCCTCTAGTTTCTCTTCTACCATCGTATTAATTGCTTACTTAATAAAATGCTGCGCTAAAATTCGTGAAATCAGATTCTGGCAGAAAATCAAATGAAAAGAGAACTCCTTGTGGCAGCAAGTTGGACATATTCAGCCTCCTGCCTACCTTATTGTGTTTCTGTTGGTGTCTGGCCTTTGTGTCAAGAACATGATAGGGGCTTTCTGAGTCCTGGTTGATGTAATACACCAGTCTTGAAGGCAGTGTGATTTCTTTTTGCACTGCACTGCTGTAGCTGGTATTTCTGCTGCTGCTATTTTGTTGCAATGTGTTGTCTTCATCTGCCAGGACTCCCAGGGTTTTTTCTGCAGTTTCATTCCAGTGCGGAGCTGGGGGGGTTGGGGGGGAGGGAAGCACAAATATACACAAATACACACAGATACATCCAGTAAATATATAAACTCTAAAATACATCTTTCCATTAATTACATTAACAAAGTTTTCTATTGCTAAAAAGTTAGAAAGTGGAGACACCAAAAGACAAGTTACTGTAACAGTGGTTTGGCCTGGATAGGTTACACAACCATGTCCTGTACTCAGGTATATCTTTTCTATCCACTCTTAGAGCCGAACATCTGAACTGTAAGGGGTCAGAAAGCAGAATGCGCTTAGGGAAAAGTCAGCAACTAACATGCTCAAGGGTCCTGACCCTTGTCCCATCCCTCCTCAGAGGATGCAGCAGCTCAACTGTACCCATCTTAACATCACCTCATCTGAGAGCCAAGAACACTCCAGACAAAACTTGGGTCCTGAATTCATGGACACTGAATGTAAAGTGATACTTTCAAATATATTTGTGTGTGTGTGTGTGTGTGTGTGTGTGTGTGTGTGTGTTTATGTGTATTATGTGTGTGTGAATGTAGAAATATATATATGTGTGTGTGTGTATATATATATGTATATACACACACACATATATACATACATATATGAATGATTTCTATTTCTTTCTAACTTTGAGATGAGAAAAAAAACTGTTTTGCCATAAAGGGCTATAGTTGCTGGCAACTTTCCAAATTCTTTCTTTTTTACTGCCAAGGCCAGCTTTCTGCTTTCAGTGACTTCCAATCACCAGTGTGCTCAACATTGTATTATTCTGATTGCTCATTATGACAAGCATTTTGGGAAAACACAGCCAAAGGTCATGCGCAAAGAGTGTCTTGGAGACTTTCATTCTCTGGTCCCCAAATTATGCCTCTCTCACCTTAATTCCAACAGTAGGGACTAAACCTGGTGGGGAATTTGAGGGATCAAGCATTTGTCACTATTATTGCATGCCCCCCACCCCTCCGCATTCATATGAAGGTTCCCCAAGGCAAAAAGCAACTTGCTAGCTCACTGCATCTTCCTGTCACTGGAAGTTACATAGAGAGCGCTAAAGGACTCAGGAGCCACCAAATACCTCTGGGTGGAACCCACAGTCACTGGAATGGGTCTTTAGTGAATGCAACAGAAACGGACTTCCAAAAGTGAACCAGCATGAACCTGGGCTTGGGACGGACAAGGGTGGAGAGGTGGACAGGGAGGCGCTCGAAGGCCAGGCTGGGGACCCACTCGTCCGGGTTACACGCACCTGCGTGCCCTTCTCTCTCCTCCCCAGGGCCCCGCGGGGAAGGCAACGCAAAGGGCACCGGCCATACCCACCGCTGGGCGCAGCGGCCCCCCGGGCACGGGGCCGGGATGAGGTGGCGAGCGCAGGTAGCAGGAGAAGGACGAGGAGCAGGCGGCAGGGCGGCGCGCGGGCCGGCACCGGGCCGGCGGGGCAGCGGCCGGGGCCGCAGGAGGCGCCGGGAAGGCTGCAACCCGTCAGGGTCGGCCGCCGGGAGATGCTGCCGGGCGGCTTCATGGCTCATCGCTCCCGGGCGCCGGTCCGAGTGACCCGCGAGAGAGCCGGGCTGGGCTGCGGGGCGGCTGCGGGCGGAGCCGGTCACGCCGGCTGGGCGCGCATGCTGCGGCCGCGGGCAGGGGTCAGGGGCTGGGGTCTCGGGGACGGCGGCGCGCCGTCCTCTGCTCTTTCCGCCTTTCCGGGAGCGGCCCGCAGAGAGGGGTCCCCGCCGCTCCACCAACTTGGAGCCTCCTCCAGTGGCTGCACCCTCCCAGTGGCGGGCGCGGCCGCACCAGTGACTGCGGGGGTTGCTGCCGGGCCTAAGGATGCTGAGGAGGCGCGCGCAGGAGCGAGCGGCACGGGCACGCGCGGCGCGGGCGCGAGACTCGGGGACGCGCAGCGCGGTACTGCACCCCACCCTCCGGGAGCGCGCCCGAACGGGGTTTCGGGTGCGGATGCTGATGCTCTTGCAGATGCTGATGCTGTAGCCTGCATGGGCCGCGCTGCGCATGCTCGACTGTGGGAGCCCTGGGGGGGGGGGGGGGCAGAGTGATGCAGCATCCCAGGCAGCATCAAAATAGTTGGTGGCACCTCCAAAGACCAGAGGTAGGGGAGAAAGAAGTTTGCAGTCAGGGATGACCCCAAGAGGAAAGTGCAAGGGTTTCCAGGCCTGGGGCAAGCCTGATCTGGCAACAACTTGCCAAGAAAAGCGACCCATCCTCAACACCCACTCCTATACCAACTCTCCAGCGCAAGGAAAACTGAGACTATGCATTTTCCTTCTCAAACCTTTATTTATTTCCTTCCTTCAAATAAAGGGCTGCAGCCAGGGAGGTAAAAATAGCTGTGCTCCTCATAGCAGCGAGTGGGATGACAGTGGGAAGCACTGTGGTGCATCCGCAGGCTGGCGTCTGTGGGCACTGAGCCACTGGGATCCCCTTGCAGGGTCGTGGGTCCTCCCTCCTCGTGCCCATAGGGCTTTGAAGAGAGCTAAATTCAGAAAGTGTGACGGGCCATATTCTGGAATAGAAGAAATACAGAGATTAGAAAGCAACCGTGCAGCTATCTTAGGAAATCTATCGTTTGTCAACCAGCCTTGGGGGTGCGCAGGCATTTCTGAGAACACACTTCTATTTTTGAGATCCAGTCGTATCTTGTGCAGAGAAAGGGGGTATTTTCGCTCAGTGCTGTCAGTTCCCTGGTTTGGGTGGGTTAGCAGCCGCTACTAATTCTGGTGGTTCCTAATTAAAATTTGAGGCCCATTTCTATCACTGGACTCTGGTAACACCAACAGTAACTTATCCACTCTCCCAAGACTGGTCTGAGTAATAACAATGGTGTCTAACTCCATTATTGATATTTAAAATAGAGCTAAGGATATCTACTTGGAAAGGGCTGGGAAGGTTCTAGAAGTGTGTGATTAAAATAACAGTCAAGGCTGTTAGCCACCTTCTGTACCCGAGCTTCACGGAACGAACTTCTGGAGACAGACAAAGATGACAGGCCTGCATGCAGATCTCACACTGCAGAGCGGTTGAGGTGTCAGATATTAATTTTAATCTCTTCTTTCCACATTTGAGCATGAGTATTTATTGGACACATGGATTTAATTAATTAACCAATGTTCGTTCGCATGCACACACACACACACACACTCTCTATGCGAGCAGCAACAGTTTTCATTCACATTGTAACGCTAGGTCCTAACATGCTATCTAAGGACCAGGGAAATCTCTTGGATAATACATGGCCAATGAGTAAGCCAGGAGATTGTCTATAATATACATCCTGAAAAGGGGGTACGGAGACCTCGTAGTGCATGAGGTTAGTGACTTTCCTACTTGCTATCCTTGGCTCTCCATATGCAAATCATTTTTCCCTATCAAAACATGGCAAAAACAGGTGCTGGGGGTGTAGTGTTTACCTATCATGTAAAGGCCCTGAGCACTCCATTCCAGCATCACACAAAAAACTATCTCTCTCTGTGTGTTTGTCTCTCTGTCTGTCTCTGTCCGTCTGTCTGTCTCTCTCTCTCTTTCTTCCCCACCCTCTGTGTGTGTGTGTGTGTGTGTGTGTGTGTGTGTGTGTGTACATGCACTTGCACTCAAGCACACATGAATGTCTGCTATGGCACATGAGGATGTCAAAAGACAACTATATGGAGCGACCCATGGCGCTGGCCACATATGTGGCAGAGGATGGTCTTGTTGGACATCAGTGGGAGGAGAGGCCCTCGAGCCTGAGGATGCTTGATGCCCCAGTGTAGGGGAATGAGAAGGTGGATGTAGGGGAGGTGGGAGGATGGCATTGGGTGGGTGAGGGAGCACCCTCATAGAGGCAGGGGGAGGGAGATAGGGGGTTTCTGAAGGGAAGACCTGGAAAGGGAAAAACATTTGAAATGTAAATAAAGAAAATATCCAAGAAAAGAAAAAGAAAAAGAAAAAAAAAAAAGAAAGTGTTGACTAGACAGAGAGTCAATACATATATTGAACCTAACAATGTGTTCATCATGTAATCAAAAGGACAAATGAGTTAAATCCTTAGGACCTGTATTTAAAAAGCCAGGAACAAAGATAATAATGTAATCCAATGATGAAAAGGTGTAGTCAGGTAGACCTCAGACAGAGTTTAGCTAACTTGGCAAATTCCAGCCAGTAATAGAGTCTTGTAACATAAAGAAAGAAAGAAAGAAAGAAAGAAAGAAAGAGAGAGAGAGAGAGAGAGAGAGAGAGGAGGGAGGGAGGGGGGAGGGAGGGAGGGAGGGAGGGAGGGAGGGAGGGAAGGAGGGAGGGAGGGAGGGAGGGAGGGAGAGAAGGAAGGAAGGAAGGAAGGAAGGAAGAAAGAAAGAAAGAAAGAAAGAAAGAAAGAAAGAAAGAAAGAAAGAAAGAAAGAAGGAAGGAAGGAAGGAAGGAAGGAAGGAAGGAAGGAAGGAAGGAAGGAAGCTGGGCGTGGAGGCACATGCCTTTAATCCCAGCACTTGAGAGGCAGAGGCAGGCAGATTTCTGAGTTTGAGGCCAGCCTGGTCTACGGAGTGAGTTCCAGGATAGCCAGGGCTACACAGAGAAACCCTGTCTCGAAAAAAAAAACAAAAACAAAAAACAAAAAAAAAAGAAAGAAAGAAAGAAAGAAAGAAAGAAAGAAAGAAAGAAAGAAAGAAAGAAGAAAAAAAGAGAACAAAATAGAATACAAGGTAGATTAAAAACAAAACAAAACAACAACAACAAGAAAAACTATTTGTGCTGAGTCAGGCATGGTGGGGACAGAATGACACAGTTCCTGCCCCTGGGATAGGGCCATCAGATGTGGGCCTCCAAGAGTGTAGACTGTCCTGGGCATAAGGCTTGTTTGTTTAGTAATGTATATACTTTACATTTTTCCTTGGAGGAATATCCTCCCTGTTAACGTTAATGACTCCATGATAATCAGAGACTGCAAGAGCCCAGGAGGCAAAGGTGTGGCTAATCTCTCAGCAAAATGGTAAACGCTGGGACCTTCAGGACAGCCCTTAAGGCTGGGGAAAAGAACTCTAAAAACATGAGTTCGAAAATATATAATTTTTCAACTATGCAAAATATAAGGATGCAATATGAATTATGAGGGGCTTCGGGAATCTAAAGGAACAGAGGTAGCTACACTATGAGCCAGCTTGCCAGAAAGATACAAAGGCAGGCAGATTCCTGAGTTCAAAGTCAGCCTGGGACACACTGTTGTCCCGGCCAGGGTGTGGTAGAAGTGGTAATTTCAGGGCAGGGTCCCATCTAGCTAGGTCTCCTCACTGTTTAACTGAGGCTGGCAGATCTCTGAATTCTTTTGCAGTGTTAAAAGAAATGTGTGCTTCCTGTTTCCTAAGAATTAAGGGGCTGGGGCCAACTGATGCTGATTCTTAGGATAATCAAAAGGAAACTTGAAGTAAATGACTAGATTGATATGTAAAATAAAAGACTGGGTTTAGGATCTGCAAGTGGTGAGCTATCCAGAGAGTTTTTTAGAATGGCAAGAGAAAGCCACCTACAGAGCTGTCTCAAGCCGAACATAGAAAGAGCTGTCTAGAGATCTCCAGAGAAAGTAGATCAGAAAAAAAGAATGCAGAACAGAGAGAAAGCAGGCTGGAAAGCTGTCTCCAATAGAACACAGGCCGCCAGCTTGGATCCACGATTTGACTTTGAGTCCTTTGTTTCACTGCTCCCAGACATCCTTTCTTTCAGAATTGTTCTCCAAGCCAAGGCTGGTCCTTGACATATTTGGGTAGCAACAGAAGAGATGCAGCAAGCCTAGCTGAAGTTAAGAAAATGAAAAATCAGAAGGCCAGGCTGAGTCTGGTAACAAAGGCACTGGGCTGCTGTGGTCATCAGTGGACCAGGAGTGTAAATCTGATCAGGACACCAGATGTAGAAAATGGTTGCTGTGAGGACTCACAGGGAACAGGGGGATCATACCATGCAATATGGACACCAGTGAACACAGGAGCATCCAGAGGGGACAGCCAAGTGCTTGCAGAAATGGCTCTCTGGCCTGGACAGGAAAGCCACCTTTTGCCATAGTCTGCTTGCTGATTTTAAAACCAATGAGACAGTTAGTTAGACTGATAAAAGAACAAGAAAAAGTCAAGCTCAGAAATATTAGGTTTGGAAGGGATGTGACCCAAAGAGGTCACAGGAGAGGACCCCAGAGGGTGGAAGCTGATGAAAAGGAGAGTTTGACAGACCAGGATCACAAGAACAATCAGAGTGGTACAGTCACTTGGCCAAAATATAAAGGGTAAAAAAGGGAATATGCTAAACTAGAAGTTGACGATGAGAAGGGGGAGAGTGAGAACACAGACGACGAGAGCAGACAGGGCTGCCCCACAGCTAAGGAGTAGCTGGTATCATAGAGCCAGCTGTGGCCATTGCGTCACAGTTTTGACATCGGAAACTTTGCAGTGTCTCTTTACAGTGACTCTGAACACTGGGTCTACAGGTGGAAGGCTGTACTTTAAACGACAGACATTTCTTAGTAAAAGTGTAAAATGAGAGCATTCTGTTGTGGGTATTTTCTGCATGTCTCAGGAACAAGCCGTGTTCTCTGAAATGTATCAGATGGTCAGTATTGTGGGCTGTGTGGTCACATATTTTATTTTTAACAACCATTTAGAAATGTAAAACCTAGTGCCATGAGATGGCCCACCCGGCAGGTAGAGATGCCAGCTACCAAGCCTGATAGCCTGAGCTTAGTCCCTGGGATCCATTTGCAGTCAAGAAATGACACCTGCAAGTCACCCTTTAACCATGAGTATCTTCCACAAACAAGCACACTGCACAGTCTTGCTCTGTGTTTCAGTGTCTATGTGTTTATGTGTATGTGTGTGTGTGTGTGTATGTGTGTACATATGTGTATATGTGTGTGCATGTGTATATATGTATGTATGTATATGTGTGTTAATGTGTGTGTGTGTATACTGAGTGTACTGAATGGTGCATGCCTTTAAGCCCATCATTCAAGAAGCAGATACATGTGAGATCAAGGATAGCCTGGACTACATAGCAAGTTCCAGACTAGCAAGAACAACATGTCTCAAATAAATAAATAAATGTAATAATGATCATTTTAATGTAAAAAATAATCTAGGCTGCAGGCTCTAAGTTATCAAGCCCACTATTTTTAACAACAAAATGTGTGTGCATATATTACATATTATATGTATTATATATTATAGATTATAGATATTGTATATTATATATATTATATTATATTATATTATATTATATTATATTATATTATATTATATATATTATCACAGCCATCACAAGTCAGAAAACCAGGTAACACATGCTGTTCAGCACTTCTGCAAGCCTGTCACCGTCTCTGATCTGCCTATAGTCCTCCCATGCAGTCCTAGAGAGCAAATGAAGGTGCATGAGTTTGTGTTCCAGACGCATGATGCCTGCCAAAACCTGCAAGTTTATAGAACTTGCATTGGCCCCGCTGTTTAAGGGACAGGGTGTAGCTCAGCCTGTGGGTTCAGTCCCCAACATAAAACCAGGGATGGAGGTGCACACCTGTAATCTCTGCACATGGAAGGTAGATATACAGAAGGATCAGAGTTCAGGGTCACTTAGCTAGTAAGAGGACAGCCTAAGGATGCGTAAGAACCTGCCTCAAAAATGGGTATAGGGGACTTTCAGGATAGCATTTGGATTGTAAATGAAGAAAATAATCTAATAAAAATTTGCTTAAATAAAAATTTTTAATTTAAAAATTAATTAATTTAAAATTTTAGAGGTATGCTAGGATTTATTCTGAAGGATGCCACAGTTTCAGAACTCACAATGTGACTGACTCCTACACCCCTAAGGAAAAGGAAAAAGAATTCAAACCAAAGAGACGCTGGGGACAGTTAAACGGCAGTGCATAGAGCTGGGGAGTGCAATGGCATACCTGGCAAAAGATGCTCACTGCAAAAAGCTAAGTTTCCCCAGGCAACCTCAGGAGGTAGGAAGTGGAGGGACTCCCTAGAACGTACCGGAGACCTGGAGGTGACAGACTTTCAGGACCCAAAGAGAGGGACCTTAGATAAAATGCTCATAGTTAGGAGGAGGAACTTGTGGAGTCCACCTCCAATGGAGGGACAGACAACAAGTGGAGAGATGGGGTTGCCACCCCACAGTCAAAAGCTCTAACCCAGAATTGTTCCTATCTGAAGGAACTGCAGGGACAAGAATGGAGACGAGCCTGAGGAAAAGGGGCTCCAGCTCAAGGGAAGGCACCGGGGCCTAACACTGTTACTAACGCTGTGGTGTACTTGTGGACAAGAGCCTAGCATGGCTGCCCTCTGAGAGGCCCAACAAGCAGCTGGAAGAGTCAGGTGCAGATACTAGCACCCAACCAATGGACAAAAGCTGGGGACCCCTGTGGTTGAATTAGGGAAAAGCTGGACTGCTGAGTACAACAGCAGTCCCACGGGAAGACCAGCAGTCTCAACTCACCTGGACCCCAGAGATCTCCCAGGCTCTGAGCCACCAACCAGGCAGCATACATCAGTTGACATGAGGTCCCCAACACACATACAGCAGAGGACTGCAGGTCTGGCCTCAGTGAGAGAAGATGCACCCAACCCTCAGGAGACTTGAAGCCCTAGGGAGTAGGGAAGTCTGGGGAGCGGGGAGGGGGAAATCCTCTTGGAGACAGGGGCGGGGGGGGGGGGGTCTTCGGGAGAGGATAAGGAGAGTGAAGGGGGGGGGACGGGGACACGACACTGAGGGAGGGGAGGAAGTATGGGATGGGGAGCAGTTGTTGGGGCAGACAGGGAAAGAGATGAAGACTAGACTGTAAAAAAGGATTAAAGAATTAAAAAAAAAAGAAAGAAAGAAAAGAGGAAAACTAAGTTTTAAAAGGATATTGTACTAAATGCAGTTTAACTGGAGTTTCCCAGCTAAACAAGATAAAATTGGAAAAAAAAAAACCAGTTCATTTTTCACTCACTTGGCAAATGTTAAAGTCATTTGTGCCATAGTTTAGTATGCTTACAATCCATGGTACAGAGGACTAAACAAGTATGTCAAGATGATAGTTTGTGTTGGTTAGAAATAGCCACTGAGTTGTCAAATGTGCTCAAGCCCTCACTGGGTTTTTCTTACCAGGGAATGTCTGCAGCCAGGGGCTCATGGCAAGGACTGGGGACAGGGGAACCCAGCTGCTTTTAGAGATAGAAACTGAATTTTCTCTGAAAAGGTTTGAACTCTAGCCACAAAACTAATATGCTAATTACAGTCCTTCCTTGTACATAATAACAACTTCTGAAAACCTTAAATAATGCAGCTTTTCTAATTACTGTGTATTCATTCAATGCAAAGTGTCTTTATCTGTACTATTCTATGAGAAGTGCAATCCTACAATTCAAGAAGGGCATAACTACTATTCACTTTAAGTTAAGGCATACCGGGGCTTACAGATGTGATCCATCCTGTAGTGATCTTTAACTTGGTTGCTCATTTACTCACCTAACAAGCATCTTATTTGAAGTTGGATAACATGATATTTTGATACACTTAGTAAAATCGCCAGTGGCTGGCAGTGCTGTGCCTGCCAGAGTCAGCCTCAACCTGCAGCCCTGAGTGCTGTGCCTGCCAGAGTCAGCCTCAACCTGCAGCCCTGAGCAACGTCGGGCGGGGGCGGGGGGGGGGGTCCCTCTTGTAGACTGATGTTTGGATAAAGCTGGGATTCTCAGTTTTGCTGCAGAAAAGAATTTCAGAAACAGTCTGTATGAAGCAAAGTTAAAGTTTATTTAAAAAACATCTTAACATAGAATTAGGAATTAGCTTAGCTGGAGCAAAGGGGGAATGAAAAATATCAGAGAGAGAGAGAGAGAGAGATGCACCAGCAGCCCAGAAGCTCACCGTGTTTAGTACACGCCACCGATCCAGGAGGTGGGTTTAGCTAATCTCAGGAGGAAGTCTATAAGGGAGCAGTTTCAGATGTCACCCTCTAGAAAGAGGAAGCTCTGGCTGTTCACACACTATCAACATCTGCACAGACAAGAGGAAGGCTTGGCCATTTCCCAGAGTCTGACCCAGGGAAGGCTTTGCCAGTCCCATAGGTCTGAGGCATTAGGGTCCTTGACACAGCTGTGTTTGTATCAACAACACATACTCACTCAGGACTTTATCTGCTCTGTTCATGTGTGGCATGAACCTCTAAAGAGAAAATCTCACTTAAGTGTCTGTGTGTGTGTGTGTGTGCGCGCGCGCATGCACATATAATATATAGTGTATGTATAATTTTATATATTTTTCTTTACTGTATATGAATATGTTACAATACAAGGTAGATCATACATACATATATACATACATTCATACATACAGAGAAGGGGAGAGAGAGATTGATTTGGTGGCTTCTAAAGTCAAACCTGAAACTATCGCTAAGGACCTTAAATGCTACAGGTAATTGGACAGGTAAGGTGAAATCCCCAGGACAGAAAGGACGCATAGGAGGATCTGAATGCTGGTGCCACACACCTTTCAGATGGATCTATGAGTTTGAGGCCAGCCTGGTCTACAGAGTGAGTTCTAGGATAGCCAGGGCAACACAGAGAAACTCCATCTTCGGAAAAACAACAAAATAAACAAAAGGTACCGAGGGAGTTAAAGTGTTCAGCATAAACAAAAGTCAATAGCTTCCTCGTGAAACTCCCAGCAATACGTGAGAAAGGAATAGGTCATATTCTCTCCGGCCTCAGCATGGCTCACTGTGCTTTAACATTCTAACTTGAAAATAGTTCTAGACAAAATTAATATTGTTCCTATAGAGGCAACTGTCATGGCAGGTTTTACTAATTGTAATTCTTGGTGCTCTAGTAGTAGAGACTTCAGCCAGACTTCAAGATGAGAAGCCCTGGTCTGTCCATCTCCTCTCAATTCCCCTGCCCTTCTGGATGCTGCAAATCATTGCCACAGTCAAGCAACCTAACCTAGCCATTATCTCCTAGGATGAACCATAGCTTCTCTGTGTAGTAAGAACACCCCAAAGCCACCCTTAGTAATTTTTCAGGATGTCCTACTCTGCTGCTAACTGTGGCTCACACCACACATCAGATCTCTAGACTAATCCTACTTAAGGCAGCTCTGTACTCTGAGACCTAAATCTCTCCAGTCCTTCCTCTACCTCCCTCCCCAGATAACCACCACTGGATTCTGGGTTGGGCAACTGCCAGCTCCCATCCCAGCCTGCTTCTTAGAACTTAGAAAAGTCATGTAACGTCACCAAGTCTCAGTTCCTTTATCAGGAAAAGTGGGGCTTATGATAGCCAGCTTTTCATCACTGGAATGAAATGTCTGAGACGGACTATTTTACAGAGAAAAGATGTTTGCTGTCTCCTACTTTGGGAGGGCTGAA
This sequence comes from Mus musculus, assembly GCF_000001635.26. Lineage (NCBI taxonomy): Eukaryota > Metazoa > Chordata > Mammalia > Rodentia > Muridae > Mus > Mus musculus. The sequence continues at coordinate 63,436,358 of NC_000067.6, read as the reverse complement.
GCATCTAAGCTGTGTGATGTCACTTTGGTTCACACATCCCCCCAGTTCTATCACATCAGAACAGGAGAGATGGCATCATGGTAAGAGAACACACAGTAGGAGAGAGTTACGGGGTATCACATGTACTGTTCTGACCTCTGCAGGTACCACTGGATTCTGGGTTGCCTCTTGTTTCTTTTACTGTTCATGTCTCAGGTATGTCCAAGGGACAAGTTATGAATCAAGAGAGCTCCTTACAATGCCATTAATGTATCTTTCAAACTAAATAACTGAAAATTACCTATTTATAAAAACAGGGTCTTGCTGTGTATCTCAGTCTGGACTCAATCCCGTGATCCTCTTGCTTCAGCTTCCTCCCAAGACTGGGATTACAGGTGTGTGCCATTATTCATGGTTACAAATGAAAACTTTTGAAATTCTGTTTAGAGAATGATAAGAAAGAATGTAGGAAATTATAAATTGAATATTCATTCATTCGTTTACTTAACATATGTGGGTGTCTTTCATGTATGTATGTATGTATGTATGTATGTATGTATGGGCACCACTTATGTACCTGGTACCTGCAGAGGTCAGAACAGTACATGTGATACCCCGTAACTCTCTCCTACTGTGTGTTCTCTTACCATGATGCCATCTGTCCTGTTCTGATGTGATAGAACTGGGGGGATGTGTGAACCAAAGTGACATCACACAGCTTAGATGCTTCAGCCCTCCCAAAGTAGGAGACAGCAAACATCTTTTCTCGGTAAAGTACTCCGTCTCAGACATTTCATTCCAGTGATGAAAAGCTGGCTATTATAAGCCCCACTTTTCCTGATAAAGGAACTGAGACTTGGTGACGTTACATGACTTTTCTAAGTTCTAAGAAGCAGGCTGGGATGGGAGCTGGCAGTTGCCCAACGCACAAACATTAGTTCTCAACCAAACCATAATGACTCTCAAACCTTATCAGTCTGTCAAGTATCATCCTAGGGATGTCCTAAATACTAAGGAAGGAAAGAAGGAAGGAAGGGACGAAGGGAGGGAGGGAGGGAGGGAGGAAGAAAGGAAGGAAGGAGAAAAGTAAAGATCCAATTCTCTATTCATTCTATATTAACAGTTAATTGTGTTTAAAATTAGAATTGGAAAAAAAAAAAAAACGGTTGATCTTGAATAGTCCATTTGACCACAACCTCAAAATAAGTACCTGAGACAGTATCTACAAAGAACAATAACACTTGGAAATGTGTACTTAACTAGAAATACAATTTATATTTTATTTTTAAACTTTTGTTGCTGTACTTGTGTGTGTGTGCTGGGGTGCACACTTGTGCTATGGCCCGTGTTTGGAGTCAGAGGGCATCTTTATGGAGTCAGTTCTCTACTTCCACTTAGGTGGATTCCGAGGCTCAAAGTTGGGCCACAAGGCTGTGTAACAAATGCCTTAGCCTGCCGAGTCTTGCCAGCTCTTAAATTTTATTTTTGTCTATTTAAAACTACTAGATTATTTATTCATACACTTCTGTTCTAAATTGTGTTCCTAATTTCATATTAAAGATTTTTGAAATCCAGTCATTATATGTAATTATTTGTAGAATTATGAAACAAAGACCTAATTGTGGCCCAGATGTTTCTTACAACAGAGTCTACCCTACAAGATCTTTACTTACCAGTGAGTTTAATTCTTTTTCTAAATTTTAAATTAACCAATAAAGGCACCTATTGTGTTTTGCTTAATATGATTAATTATAATTTGCAACATTTATTCACCCGTACCAGTGACATTAGCTTTTGGCATATTAAGATGTTTAGATTTCTAAGAAAATAATTAGGAAAGCGCAAACCCTCGGCAGAATTCATTAAATGTTTTTATTCTGTTGTTCTAAGGCAAAGGGACAGGCCAGTACTACAACACAGGGCATGCTCCTGCATGCCGCCTGCTACTTAGTGCCGTAAGTTGTACAGCTTGGTGCTGACCTGCAATATTATTTCTCTTCATCGTCCTGGGAGTTGACTATTCGTGTCATGAATATGGACGTGGCTTAGAGACAGGAACAGAACAGCAGAAACAAACAAGAACATTTCCAGACAGCAGAGATAAATCCCAGGATTTCCCAGAAACTCCCTGTGCTTAAGACATCTCCTTTGCTCTTTTGATAAGTTATCAAATGGAAAGAACATATGGTGAAATGCCCTTTCGGGCAGAAAAAACACTGATTTCCCACACACTGGATGTTTGGGTGAACTGGGATAGACTGTAAACAGATTTTTACGAGGCAGGGTTACATGGCCAGAAACTGATAAGAGTTTTAATGTCAGAAGTGCATTTTTGGAAAAAGTAATCTAAACTGTTTATATATAGATAGACACACCACCCACCTCATAACATCACTGCACAATAGAGTAAGATCCAAATGACAGCTGGCCCTGTCTCACACACACACACACACACACACACACACACACACACGCACACGCACACGCACACGTGTACACACACACAGGATCATACATTAAATACATACTTTCAACTTTGACATGGGAAACAGACTGTGGTGTCTACACTAACTGATCCTGAAACAAAAGAACTTCATCTTAAAATGCAAACAAAACAATGTTGTGGATCAAACAGGAAAAAAAAAGAAAGAAAGAAAGAAAAAAACATCAAAATTGCACCATGCCTTGGTGTACAAGCCCAAAGAAAGAGCTGGATACTGGACAAGAGAAAGCATTGTAAATAATTCACCGAGAAGAACCTAAAACAATAAGAACAAAACCAACTTGTACAGTGGAGAAGGGGAGAGGATATTTGTTTCAAGGCCTTCAAATTTTGTTATTAGCATGTATTCTCAGCATGCAGGAGGTAGAGGCAGAAAAAGCAGGCATTTAAAACTAACTAGCCTTGGCTAGCTAGCAAATTCGAGTCCACCTTGGTTACATGAGACACTGCCTCAAACAAACAAACAAACAAACAAATTAATGTGTTTAGAACAGTATCAGTAGTAATTTCATGTTCTCAGAAATGACTCAAAATAAAATGAAGGTTTTTCCTAAGTAAAGAAGCAGAGGAACATGAGTAGACCCCCTTTTACACTGCACATTTTTGCAAGTTGCTACTTGTCTGTTTTATTGGAAGCTACAGAAGGCTGGAAAAATAGCTCTGTAGTTGAGATCACATACAGCTTTTGCAGAAGGCTGGGATTAGATTCTCAGCACCCATATCGAGCAGCTCACAGTCAGCTATAACTATAGCTCCAATGTCTCTGGCCCCCAAGGCCCCTACACTCACTCACAAAGGTTGGTGCCCATGAACACACATGCATACTTTAAAATCATATTTATAATATATGCATGTAAATATATGTATGTAAAGTCATGGATTTGAGGATTGGCTCTGAACCATGGATAAAATAGTTACCTGTCATATAAGTTCAAACTCCAGTACTTAAGAAGAAAACAAAACAACACCCCAACTTGATTAAAGTTACATAGGCAGTAGTTTCTTTTTAGATTTATTTTATTATTTTATGTGCCTGAGTGTTTTGCTCCCATTCATGTATGTGCACCCTTCCTCCAATGCCTTGTGCCCTCAGAGGTTAAAAAGGCTTGTCAGTTCTCCCTGGGACTCTACATATGGATGGTTGTGAGCTGCCAAGTTGGTGCTGGGAATTGAACCTGGGTCCTCTACAAGATTAGTAAAAGCTCTGAACTACTGAGCCAACTCTCTGCTCCCAACAGCTAACTCTTAACAGTTACAGCCACTGTAAAACCTGAGTCCTTGTCTTATATTAAAATATGAAGTTCTAGAAATTACCATAGCTACACAGACTGAATGGAACAAAACATTAATAACAGTGAATAGTATTTGCATGTTACTCTGAAGGGGCATTTTTATTCCTGAAACTTTTTTTTTTCAAATGAAGTTTCTTTAAAAAAAAAAACTATGAAGTTCTGTCTTACTGTAACAGATGATTTTAGCAAATTCAAAGAATTTCACTTTAGATGGGTCACATTTATGATACACTAGTGCTAAAGTTTTTCTGAGTTTTCACTATGTTTTATGGGTTAGTTGAACCCTTATGAAATCCACACATAGAGATATTCATTTTCTTTTTATGGTATCTAGTTTCATTGCCTTTTAAAAAGAAATACTGGTAGTCAATCTTTTATTTATTTGATAAATTTCATGTTCAAAGTCAAGAGGCAACCTTCAATTATAGCATCGCTCTCATGGGAATTTGCAGTCCACTTTGTGATGATTTGCTTGACTGAAAGGTTTACAGGAAATGCATTTTAGCAAGAGTCAAGGGCTGCTGAGAGCAGCCGGAAGGGAGTACCTGGCAGCAGCAGGAGCCAGAGAGTCAGAATCAGAGGGTCAAAGGTCACATCTCACCCGAGCAATAAGAGGGCTTTAAAAAGCAGTGGCATGGAAACTCTGCCTCATTGCAGAATTGTCAGTTGCTGTATTTAATAAAATGTTTATTAGGTCAATATACATTATTAAAGGGAAATAGCTAGCTTGGCATAGATCTAATATTTGGTATTGTCCTTGAAGAAAACTATGCTTTTTTGTAATCTGTGCCTTCAAATGGATCACGGGTTATAATTTGTTGACAGCTAATAACATAGACCCTATTCCTGTTTTTCTAGAACATTTCCCAGAGATGGAGCAGCACTTGTGAGCCAAATGGTCACCCCACAAAGTGAAATTCTGCAGATATAGCAATAGTACACAGTTCTGCCTCTGTTCCTCATGAAATAAAAAGGCAGACGGTCCGTTTCCTGTAATGGTAAGGGTTCACCCACTCCGTTGGTTTGTGTCCGTTACTGGGAAGAAATGAGATGGAAGCTATATGTTCAATCAATAAGGAAAGGTAAACAGCAGTACTCTGCTAGCCCAGTATCAAACTCTACTGAAAAGCAACTGCAGTGTTTGGAAGCTTGGAAGCGAGTGAATAAGCTTCACCCTGAACCCAGTGTGCAGCACTCCTCTGCTGTAAGGAACACTCCCGCTTTGGCTCCAGTTCTCTGGACCATCTGGCTCACCAGCAGCTTTAGAATCCTTGCCTTAGCCACACCCTTTTCTATTATCACAGTGTTCTAGTAAACATCTTGTGCGCGACCTTGCATATACATTTAATTCATTCTTATAGCGCTCCACTATCCTTCCCTTTTATTCGCTGCAGAAGTTATTTAGATTTCCAAATACGGTTCGCCCTGTTATTTCTAACTCAAACGTCTTCTTTCAGTCTCTGCCTTATTTGAAACACTGTCCTCTGTTTTGTTGCTACTTGAATTTATCAGTCACTTCCGTGAGCTGACTATGAGGTGTATACCCATCTGACCACGCTTTGGGCTTCACTGCTTGTAGATAAAGCCACAATAAGCAATTTCAAAGGTGAACAGGACTGTGATGGTGTGCCGTGAGGCAGCGCCCAGTGGTGACAAGGAGGACAAGCCTGGACATCAATGCCGAGCCAAAAGGCAGCAAGGGAGCCTGGGATCTGAGGAAGGACGTGCTGAGGGGAAGATGGGATGGCTCCAGCAAATCTGGCCACCTGCCCATCTATCCTAGGACTGGCCCTACTCTGTGTATGTCAGCTATTTTTGTGTTTATGGCCAGATAAAAATGTCTCCTGTTTTCATTGTTTCTAGAACAATGGAAATCCATGTAATAAAAATAGCTCATTACAAAAGAAACCTCATCACATTTAAGATGAAATAAGGCTAGAGAAACTAATCAACTTTCACTTAGGAGAAACTTAACTTTGCTCCAATACACATTTCAGCAGCTTAAGCCCAAGCTTCTACTTAACATGAACCAAAACCAGTATTAGCACAACTTCCCCTTTTCGCTAAGGAATAGCACAGAGTAGCTCTATCTCCTGGATTTCCTTTATTAGTGTTAAAACATCCTTCAATACAGACAATATGATAGGGGAAATGGTAACACGAAGAAAGAGGCCCAACTGGGGAAGAGAATGGAAATCAATGCAGAGGAAGAGACAAGCAACACCAAGGTTGTTTGGTAAAACCTCAAAGAATCATATCATTTTATATTTACCTAAAATTATACATAATACATGGAAGTATGTATGTATATGCATATGTATATGTTATATATTACATATATGTGTTATATATTAAATGAAGTTCTGCCACTTGAACTGACAATGCTCCTCCACCAGAACCATACACTAAGAAAAACTCAGTAGAAGCAGGAGAAACTTCCTATCTCAGTTAGGGTCTTATTGGTGTGAAGAGACACCATGACCAAGGCAACTCTTATAAAAGAAAATATTTAATAGGGGCTTTGTACTGGCTGGTTTTATGTTTCAACTTGGCACAGGCTGGAGTTATCACAGAGAAAGGAGCTTCCGTTGGGGAAATGCCTCCATGAGATCCAGCTGTAAGGCATTTTCTCAATTAGTGATCGAGGCGGGAGGGCCCCTTGTGGATGGTACCATCACTGGGATAGTAGTCTTGAGTTCTATAAGAAAGCAAGCTGAGCAAGCCAGGGGAAGCAAGCCAGTAAGGAACATCCCTCTATGGCCTCTTCATCAGCTCCTGCTTCCTGACCTGCTTGAGTTCCAGTCCTGACTTCCTCGGTGATGAACAGCAACAAGGAAGTGTAAGCTGAATAAATCCTTTCCTTCCCAACTCGAATCTTGGTCATGATGTTTGTGCAGGAATAGAAACCCTGACTAAGACAGGGCTGGTTTACCGTCTCAGGGGCTTAGTCCATTATCATCATGGTGGGAAGCATGACAGTGTGCTAACACCTGAGCCAAGTGTTCTACATCTTCATCTGCAGGCAGCAGAATAAGAATGTGAGCCACACTCACTGAGCAGAACTTAAGTAAGCATAGGAGACCTCAAAGCCTGTCCCACAGTGGCACACTTCCTCCAACAAAGCCATACCTACTCCAACAAGGCCACACTTCCTAATAGTGCCATTTCCTATGAGCCAAGCATTCAAACAGGTGAGCCTACCTATTCAAACCACCACATGTCCTTTTGAATCGATGTTCAGGGCAATCCAGACGATTCCCAAAGCAATATAAGCTATTACCATTGCCCTTGGATGATTCTCAGAATCTGAAGATTAAGTCCCTATTGCTGAAGACATCACACTCTGGACACAGGACTTAGGTGATTTGAGCTGGATCTCATCTGAAAGCCTTCTCCTGAAGTCTAGCTTCCACAGTACCAGGAAGGACTACAAAAGCTGTGAACTAAGCTGAGTCACTGCTGAAACCACATGCACACAAACAACAAAAATGGATCCAGCAGGTTGTATTTATATATTTGTGCATGTATGTGTGTGTAGCAATTATAAGAAAAGGAGGCTATTAATTTGAGAATTCAGGGAAAACATGAGAGGCTAGAGAAAGGAAAGGTGTAAATGTTGTAAATATATCTTATCATAGATGGCAAAGTGTAATAAGAGTAGATTATAGTAAAAAGAAAAATAAATCCAAACGTTATCAAAAGTATACAGACTAGCCGGGCGGTGGTAGCACATGCCTTTAATCCCAGCACTTGGAAGGCAGAGGCAGGTGGATTTCTGAGTTCAAAGCCAGCCTGGTCTACAGAGGGAGTTCCAAGACAGCTAGGGCTACACAGAGAAACCCTGTCTCGAAAAACACAACAACAACAACAAAAAAAAAAAAAGTATACAGACTAAAGTCATTTCAAAACTATCTTACTGGTTCTTAGAGATCATAAAAACGGGACTAAGTGGTGACCTACCGTACAGGAAAATGTTCCACAGATTGTCACGGAACTATTGTCCACTAAACTCTCTTACTTCCTACACCAGGGTTCTTTTCAAAAGGTTGTTTACAGACAAACACATGATTAGAGCATAAGACACAAATATAAGATTTAGTAATGTATGCCTTTGTCCTCAAAAACTGACGCTTAAGAGATAACTAATTTGAATTTCGTGAATGTAATTTTACATTTAAAAAAGAGAAATAGTCTTCAACGCAGTGTCTAAGCCTTTGTCTCACCTTGTCTTTTCTAGCCCATCAATTCGCTCCACATTATTTTCTTTTAATTTACTGATCTCCTGGTTATGATTTTCTTTCAACTGTTTCCACCTGACTGCTTCTCAAGAGCCTACTGAACTCTATTGCTTTTCATTTACAGTGTATGTGGGTCTCACCTCCAGTTGCCCATTTAAATCTCTCAGTTTCTTCCTTTTGCTCTAACAACTTGTTAGCAGAAATGATTCTGCCGTCCCTAGCATTTCTTTCCAAGGGGGAAAAATCTATTACATTCTACATCAGGATTTTCTCTGTCCCCTCGCTTTTCACACTTCTGGGGTACAGAGATGATTTATCTGGCGACTAAATTGGAGAAGCATACACTGAGCGTGCTCACATCAGTGTTCCCCCTTGCTTTCCGACTTCCTCTCTCCCACTGCATTGCACTCCCCACCGAGATCAGATGGAGCATAATCTCCAACCATAATAGGGTGATGTTTTTGACCACCGTCTGTCTCTCAACTTGCACAGAATGTGGTTGCAGAACTAGGGAGCTGTTTATTGAGTCCCCTGAAGGATGCAATCCACCTATTTCTCCTCATTCAAGAGTTCTGAAACACTGCTGACCACTAACCAAAAGGACCCTCAGAAAACATTTCATACAGTGTCACCATGGATCACAGATAGGAAAACTGGGTCCCAGAAATTTAAGTTTCTTGTCCCTAAGCTACCTGTTATTAAAAAAAAAATTAGACTAATTTTTTTTAAGATTTATTTATTTATTATATGTAAGTACACTGTAGCTGTCCTCAGATACTCCAGAAGAGGGGATCAGATTTCGTTACGGATGGTTGTGAGCCACCATGTGGTTGCTGGGATTTGAACTCACGACCTTCGGAAGAGCAGTCGGCGCTCTTAACCACTGAGCCATCTCGCCAGCCCTAGACTAATTTTTTTAACTCTTGAAATTCTTTAAATCGTTCATCTCCAATGAAACTAATCATGAAATGGTTTCTTTGATGAGAGACAAAATTCACAACTCTCATCATGAATTCAGAATTACCAATTGTATGCTTTGCTATGACATTTACATATTCTTATTACTCATTAAAAACTGCAATTTAAAAAAAAATCTAAGCTTGGGTTGGAGAAATAGCTTGCTAGGTAAGAGTGTTTGCCTGCAAGCCTGAGAAGCTGGTTTCCATATTGATAAAATGAAGTCTAGTGTAGAATGGTACCCACTGTCTGTAATCCCAGCATTGGGGAGACAGGTGGACTGTGGCTCGCCAGCCAGCCAGTCTACCCTACTTGGGTTCAAAGCCAATGAAGGGGTAGAGATTAACTGGGTCAGAAGTAGGGGATGACTCCAAGGAAGCAGGGTTTTCCAGGTACAGCAGGGCAGCTGCAAGTATGAACTCAGAACAGTTGTGACAGCACGCACAAGACCTGTGCAAGCACAAGCCAAATTACCCCAGCATGGGGAGAGAAGGTGGACATAAAGTCCTGCTCCTAACTGAGAAATTATTGGCAATCAGTAGCTGCTAGAAAGGGAGAGTCGCTGTCTTTAAGGGTGTGGTCCCAGGTACATTGACTAGAAAGCCACACATCCAAGAATATATAGATAGCACAAACTAGACTTGATGCACACACACATACCCCCAAAAGCACACAAGTTGGGTGGATAGGAAAGGGGATATATCTGAAAGAAGTTGGGGTAGGAAAGTAAATATGATCTAAAGGCATTGTACAAAACTCTCAAAAACAAAAATGAGTGCCACCCGGGGAACATCACCCATGGCTATCATCTGGCTGCACTATGCATGCACACACACTTGCCTCTATGCCTTCACATGCACATATGCACGTACACATAAAAGAATCTAAACTCTAACTCATTTGCTTTATAAAAGGTGATCTCAGGGCCTAGTACTTTGCCCATTTTGTTACTGGCATGTTTGACTGGTTTGATTTGGTTTGGTTTGGGAATTGTTTTTTTGAAACTGGGTTCTACTGTGTCACCCTGGCTGGCCTCTAGCTGGTGTTCCTCCTGCTTTGGCAATTTTCATTACTCAAAAGAGAGCTATGGTAGAGTCAAGGTTCCTCAGAGACACAGAACCATTGTTAAGGTGTCACCTCGCATGATTATAGAGGTGATCTGTAGCCAGTAAACTGGAGAGCCGGGAGAACCAACATGTGGGTCCAGTATGAGTCAAAAGACTGAAAGCCAGCAGAGCCAGCAGTGTCAGTACTATCTGGAATGCAGCAGCCTCAAGACCAAGAAAAGCCAGTGTTGTAATCAAACTTGAAGCCTTGAAAGACCATTGTGCCAGTTCAAGTAGACAAGCAGATGTAAGTCCTTCTTCATGGCAGATTCTAGCAATAGATTGTGAGGTCAAAAGGGAAGGTACTTTGCTTGACTCAGTCTATGTATTCAATTTAGTCTCATCCAGAAATACCATCATGAATACATCCAGAATGGTGCTCAGGAAAAAAAAAAATCTAGGCAACTCAACTCATGGCCTAATCAAGTTGACTTATAAAATTAGCCACCACAAGTCCACCTCTTGCCAAGTTGGTACACATACAAATACCTTTAAGCCATACTGATCTCCAAAGAAAGGTCGCAGCTCCACAAAGCATGATACAACCATCTTGAATAGAACTGACAAGTGTCCTGCCCTTCCTTCAAAGGGGCTATGAAGTCATACAACACTGTATACTGTCCACACAGCTTGCATACTATGTGTTTTGGGTTGTCTTTAATAGTATTTTTGTTCTCTGAAAGTTTCAGACACTTGTATACTGTGTATTGCTCATATCCTCCCACCACGACCTCTCTCTTATTTCCCTGGTTCCCCATCACAACTCACACAACTTTCCATCCTCTTCTTTACTGTTACTTTGTATGTATTTTTAGTTACACTATAACTACATCAATCCTCCTCCCCTCTCTCTACCCCACACTCTCATGGCCCACACTCCCAAATCGATAGTCTCATTTTCTTTGATTATATTGTTAAAAATATAATCACAAGTATATAAATACAAACTGCTGGGTCTGTTTTTGTTGTGTATGTGTAGATTCAGGGCCGACAACTCTGCATTGGGTAACCAGCTTAGCACCAGGAATAGATGATTTCTCCCTCTCTGAATAGTTCTTTATCTAGAGGTAGGATGCTGAGAGATTTTTCCCCACTTCTCATTTAGCATGTCTATTGATACTCTCACTTTTAAAAGTCTCCTTGAAATGACTGCATAAAAATAACTAAGTCCCTGGCCAGAGGTAATTAGACCAGTAATTCATCAGTTTAAGTCATGGTCACCAAAGGCCAGGTAACTCAAACACCTAACATGACCACATACTGATACATACAAAAGTGATACGCCTGTTAATATGCCTCAAATTCAGTAGACATAATTTATATTTATTTTCCTAGTCCCAGTAGAGCATTGTCACAGACAAATTATTGAATGATAGACAAGATCTTGCAGCAACCTTCTGACCACAGAGGACAGAGGTCATAGGATTCAAGTAACTGACATTGCCAGAATACTGCACTGACTGATCCAAATCAGCTTGATCAGAACAACTTGACATTGATTCTCATCTACATTTGTATTGATTTTTTTTTAAGTAACAAAATGCAGGACAACAGTGTGAACCAAGCATGCCTTCATTACTGGAGTTGGAAAAAAAAGAGGAAAGAAAAGAAAAAAAAAAAAGGGCAAACAAGTGCCAGTATTCTGGAATGTGAACCATATTTTCGTGTCTTTTGACTCTTAGGAATATATATATATATATATTTATATGAAATGAAATAATTATTTATAAATATTTATTTATATATAAATGTTTATTTAAGATTTATATATTTAAATGTTTTATACTTATATGCAATACATAAAATATATGATGTATTATATATAATTTTTGGACTCATGTCTTTGGACTGTTTAGGTCTCTATACGTGAATATATGTAGAGTATTGTATTACTTTACACAACAGAACAATGGGTAAATTGTCATATAACAAAATTCTGTAAAGTTTTTTTTATTTCATTTACAGATTGTTTTTCATGTGCATATGTATTTTACCTGCATGTGTGTCTGTTCACTGTGTGTATTCAGTGCTACCATAGCCAGAAAACAGTGTACCCTGGAACTGTACAGCCTGGAAGAGGGAATAGTCTATGAGCTATTATGTGGGTGTTGGGACTCAAACAGAGGTCTTCTGAGCAGCAATCAGTGCGCTTAACCACTGAGCCATCTCTCCAGCCCTATTCACAAAGAGATGTTTATATAGCATAGGGAAGTTCCACCCTGGCATCATTAGGTATAGAAACAAATACAAATCACTATCTGAGTTACAAATTCACCCATTAAAAATTTACACTTATCCACGTTAATAAAACAATTGAATGGAATCAAATAATGAGATTGTAGGCTGTTAGTTTCCCTTCCCTTTGTCTTTCTATAGTGTCTACGTTCTCTGCAGAAAGAGGTTTGTTGTTGTTTTGGTTTTGTTTTTGTTTTTGTTTTTTGTTAACTGTCTGATTAATTGATTGATTGTTTTTTCAGGACAGAACTTGCTTTGTAGACCAGGCTGTCCTCAAACTCAGACATTCACCTGCCTCTGACTTCCGAGTGCTGGGATTAAAGATGCGCATCACCACTGCCCAGCATAGTGCTTTAGTTTTAAAGTCATAAAATATTATTTCAAATCATGTCTATGGAATGTGTAATGAGATTTAAAGTGTTAGTTCTGGGCTCTTGGTAGTGAAATCTAGGGTTTAATTGTATAGCAATAAAAATGTTTGTAAAAGAAAACAAATATATATGTGTGTGTGTGTGTGTGTGTGTGTGTGTGTGTGTGTGTGTAAAGTATCGCTGTAACTGCTTAACTTTGATACAATTTGTATCTATATTAAGAAAGGCAAACTCCAAAATGATAACTGTGAATATCCATAGCAATACTGAATATTTCTTATTTGCTTTCCTGTTTTTCAGCATTATACAATTTTACACAAGGAGAATATATTGATTTTTATGATAACAGCTAAAATGCTGTAGCTTTTAATTCAGGATTCAGCTTGTTAGCTAATCTTGGCAGAAATTTTTAAGTGAAAGATTAAGTAAGACTAAATTAGAGGAGATCAAATTACCATGTTGGGAGAAATCTTTGACAGAAACCATCCTTTGGACTAAAACAGCCTCATTGTATGCTTGAAAAGACCCCTTTCAACTCCATTTCATAATCTAAGTCTGCGATCACAGTTGGGCTTAAGATCCCAGTTCAACTCTGACATTTTCTTCTCTGTTATAGACAGTGGCTTTCCTCTTCATCACAATAACTCACAGTTAAGCCAATTATTAAACCCAAAGCTTTTCCAGAAACAAGACACTGTCTGATAGACAGAACGTTTTATTAAACTCTGGTGTCTCCTGGTCCTTTCCATCCTCATGTGTTTTACTAAAAATCATTTATCAAACAGCGACAGATGGGAGAGCTTAGTCTAGCAGGGTACAGCTCCAGCACACGGTCAGGGAGATGGTCTTTCTCCACCAAGTTGACACAATCTGGTGATATGGTTGCTGTTTCCTCCCTGGAAATGAGTTTTGTCTCATCTCTGCAATACCTTGGTGCTCTCATCTCTGCAATACCTTGCTTCCGCACTGTCAGTCTGACAGTGTCATATCAGAAAGCCCTAAAGCTATCTGGAACTGCCCGGAATAAACTCCAGGTTAGGCAGGTGTGTTTCCTAATGACCAGCTACTTGGAAGGAAACCACAAGGAAAACAAGGGGACTAGCAAGATGCAAAAAGCATTCAAATATTCTCAAAATGAGAATATTCTCCTTTTCAGACCATAGCCTGCAAGTCATTTGGGGTTTAAATATGACAAGAGAGAAAAGGAAGAAATCTCTATCAAACAGCATTATATCTGGTGATAACAGATTTTAAACTAAGGCTTGATCTTTTTTAATAAAGCATTGAGTGAATGAGAGAAGTATTTACCAAGAGGGTTCTTTTTGCCTCCTACCCTAAGGCTATAATCCTGAATGACTTTACCACACATACAAAGGTTCTTTGACATGTTGAGGGAGTCTTCAAGTTTGTCTCAACACTTGTCCTGATTCTTTCTACTCATACATTCTAAACTTAAAATGAAAACCAGAATTATATGTAGATAAATAAAATAAACATTAAAATACAAAACAGAAAAAACATGTAGATATGTACACATCAAAGGCAGCAAAATATTATAAACAGGAGAAAAGACATTGTAGCCAAAGACAAAGAGCTAATTACTCAGGAATATCCAACATCCCTGTTCTGTGACCACATTTCAGGTTATGAGAGGACACATGGCTGAGTTCTGACCAATAAAATGCATGGGGGAGAAATGAATATCGGTTTTAAATCTGGACTTCAAAAATGTGAACAATACTGCAAATCTCACTTTATTTTCCAATTGAATGAAGAAGCACTCCAGGATTATGTTTTTTAAAATCCCTAGATGTGGTAGCTTAGTCCAATAATCGCAACACTCAGTAAACGGAGGCAGGAGAAACTACTGTAAGTTTGAAGACAGCTAGGACTGCATAGTAAGTACTAAGCACATTTGGACTACACAGTAAGACACATTCTTCAATATTTATATGTGTGTGTGTGTGTGTGTGTCATTATGTATGTATATATGTATATGTGTGTGTATCTGGGTGTATGTATATATGTGTGTATATATATATATATATATATATATATATACACACACACACACACACACATAAACACACGCACATATATACATACATATATACATAAGGAGGAAAGAGGATGGAGAAGAGTGGAGGGGAAGACAAACAATGATGAAGTAAAGCTACCTAGCAACCATTTGTCTGATAATATCCATTTCAAATTATTTCATGAAAAGGTAACATTTCAATTCAATCTTGAAAACAACCTAAGAATAAAATAATGTGACCAGTGTTCTAGGATTTTAAATAAGAAAGAGCTTTTACAGATAGGACACAAAAGCCAGAAGAGATGGGACCTGTTCAAAGTCACATAACTATGCTCTAGCCCTCCTCGAGAGAGATGGAGAATCGAGTGTCTCCTATACTTCCCACGGTCCCTTCATCACTGTACCTAGCAAAGAGTAAGAGTTCTCTTAATTCCCATCAGAAGACAATGACTACACACATGCTCAGATTTCCAAACGCCTACCCTCACCACACACTTGTAAGTAGTCTTAAATAAATGCAGGCGGGGGGGGGGGGCTCCTAGATGGCTGAAGGAGAATTTCCTCTGTAGGCATTTTCAAATTTAGGGACTTTTAAGAATTGCTATCCTACCCTTGCTCTCTCCAAATTGTCATTATCCTAAATAATAGTTAATCCTCGGTGATGGCTTCCAAACACAGCATTGTTTCCTTACATGTCCCCTACCAACCTTGTAACCTTCCCAACAGGACTTCACCAGAGGGAGTTTCAAAGGAGAACCCTGTGCCCATTCCTTTAGCTGTCAGACTATTAAGGCAATGAGCCACAAAAAACTGATATTTCTCCAGAAGTCTCATGTTGGGAAGAAAAAGGCTGGGGCCCTAGTGATAAACAGGAAGGATGTTTATTCCCCAGGAAGAGATCTTACACGTGCTGACGACTTGCAGGACAGACGGCAAACCAGAACTAGATACAATACCATGTTAATAATAGGTAAATGATGGGGGGACCACACCCTGACAGGAATATTTAGTTATGCATATGCCTTGTCTTTGCCTTTACTGGTCCTCTCTATATGTTCCTTTGCCAATGTGTTCATATTGAATCAATCTCCTTTCTCTGCTTTTCATTATTATTATTGTCTTCAACTGACCTTCAACTGGCCAAGTGAGTTTGCTTGCTATAGGGGTTCCACAGCCCCCAGTCTGCAACAGACTTAACAAATTTAGATTTCCAATCAAATGTGGCCAAAATGGCACACTACTGATTCCAGCCTTTAAAATAACTGGCTGGTTCTGGTTCCTCCCTCTTGAGAGATTCCATTTGGACACCCAAAGCCATACAATATGAGATGCAGATGCCCAGGTAGAGAGACTAGATAGAGGGCCATGTCAACTGCACAGGCCTGAGCCAACATGAATATGAAGGAAAGGTCCAGCTATTCTAAGATCCCGCCTCAAAATCAATTAGGAGCTTCACTAGCTGCTCTCCAAAGATGGACTCTATTGTTTCATAACCCTCAGTATAGGTGTCTCTGTAGTCACACTATGAATACTGTCTTCCCCAAAGGTCCATGAACTAATAAAGGCTTGGTCCTCAAGGTGGTTCTAGGGGGTCATGAAAACTTTGGGAAATAGAACGTAGGAGGGAAAGTTAATTAGCATGTGGCTCTGAGTGGACTACATCCTGTGGTGTATGTTTGCTGGCTTCCCATCACTGTCACAGGGACCCCGAAGGAGGACACTGTTTCTGAGATTTTAGTCCATGGCTGGTGGGGTCCATGGTTTTCAGGAGAGTAGCAAGACAGCCAAATCCCAGTGGGATGGCACAATGCAGTAAAGCTCTTCCCCTCAGCGAAGCCAGAAAGACACAAAGAAGAAAAGAGACCAGAGACACTGTCTTCATGGACATTCTCCTGTCCCCAGACATTAGAACTTCAGGGACTACCCAACATAAAAATAGAACTCACACCAGCAGCATCTGGGGTGCAGAGACTTTCAGACTTAGACTGAGCCATACACTGGTACCAGTATGCATATATATATATATATATATATATATATATATATATATATATGTGTGTGTGTGTGTGTGTGTGTGTGTGTGTGTATTATATGTATATATATTATATGTATGTATATATTTAGAGAGAGAAAAGAGAGACTATATAGATACATAGAAAGAAGATATGCATATGGATATTGGTATATAAACAGACACATTTGTAGAGATTCTGTCTCACTGAGAGAATCTAATGATGTCAGCCTATAGGCCAAACCCTAGAAGGGAGAAGCCAGTTGTAATGGACCACAATAATTAATCCATTAGTGCCCAATAAATGCAAGCATTGGTTCTGAGCTCAAATGAGACTCAACTTTAACCATCTTAACCCAACAATATGTCTATATATCAGAGGGTAAAAAGAGAAAACTGTCAAAAAAAATAAAGATTACTAGGAAAAAGTATACCAATAACATGGTAATTGTTACCATTGTTACGGACCTCAGCCATTCTACTGGCAGATAACCTCCTTCTTCCCTTCCCGTACTCCCATCCCATGTCACCATCCTGCAAAAGAGTAAGGCAAAGAAGGTATCAACATGCCACAGAATGAAGTGATTGCCAAAGTTAGGTGTAGGTTAGTAACCTTGTATACACAAGCCTAATGAGCAATAGAGACATTCGGTGACATCAACACAGTCAAGCCAAGAGATACAGTTCTGGTGATAAATGAAGGAAGGCAGAGAAACAGAAGGGAGGCAGAGAGTAGCTGTTGACATAAATTATAAGAGGAGAAAAATACTCGTATTTGAAGCTACGGAAGAGAAGAAAGGTTGAAATAAGGCGAGACAGGCTGTTAATCTATACATACAAATGGTTGGAGTTATCTTATCTAGCAGCCACAAGCTTGTTGCAGACATTTGGGATGCATATACAAATCTTCTTCTAAGACTTATCACAGCGAGCAAAGACCGCGCCTTAATCATCTTTGTATCTGTGGTTCCCAGGACTGTGCACGGTACACAGCAGGTCATTAAGCACTTGCTTAGAAATACGATGACAATCAGAGATAAATGAATAAGTTATAATGACTGCAACTGGAGTCAGATGTGCATTAAATAGATTTATGTGCCATTATTTACACTAGCTCTTTATGTTTAAGTCACACTGAATTGCTGTATGCCAGACGAAAACAGTCATTAATAAATACTAAGGATAAAAATATGAGTCATCTCAGCTGAAATTAGATCTGATTTTGTGCAGAGAAGTAGTCTTATTTTCATTAATTAAAGTTATTTCTCGAACCAGAGGAGGGAGTGTGCCCAGTAAAACGCTTAATCAATGATGGAAAAGTGTGGCAAAGGGTCCTGGGTGGTTACAGGAATCAATTCATCTCTTCAATTACCTTCCATGTGCAGAAAGCAAAGCAGAACACCAACACCTTATCCAAGTGACAGATCATGACAATGAACACAAACATATCGAGAGCCAGTTTGCTAAGTTCAGAAAGGTCTTGTTAATTATGTGACTTCTCCTGAGACCTTCCTTAATGAGCTCCCCGAGGCTGCTAGGATAACACACCCAGCTTGACATGCAGAGGCCCATAAAACCTTATTGATCTCACAATGCCCGACTCCAGGACTCAACGTTGATAAGGTGTTAGGAGGTGCACCCCTGCCTGCATCTCAATATAGTTCACAATTTCTGCTCAGATCAGTTTCTCCATTCTGTCAGTTAACCCATTTAATGCCAAGTAATAATTAGGAGGACTGTTACCAGGGCAGTGACTCAAGTGACTGTAAACAGAAGTTCATTCAGTTGGGTTTCCATGGTTTGAGGGGATAATATTCAGAGAATATAATTCCATTTTTCTAGCCTGATTGGGGCATAGTTAACAAATACAAATTCTATATATTTAGAGTGCATATGATGCTTGATCATGTATATATTATGGAATAATTATTGTAATCAACCTCATTATATATCAGTCACTCACAGTCATTTATTTATTTATTTATTTATTTATTTATTTTGGAGGGGGGTCGGTCATTCCAGATGTATTTTCTTGGTAGGGTTTAAGTGCACAATGCAGTAGTAATAACTACAGCCCCACACACCGTATTCATTCTCCAGAACTAATTCCCCTTCCACTCCATGTGTTTATCTTCTGGTATCTATTGTTCTCTCTCAAAGGTGTTCTGATACTGTCAACTACATTCTTTCACAGTTTGGCACTGAACTATGTTGTATCTTCAATATCCAGCAAGTACTAACTTTACCATGAGTCTTAGCATTGCCATATACCAAAGTGTTCTTTTTTAATTATATGAGAAATCTATTACTTAGCAATGCTAAAATCAAACGTTACCTTCTGATAAGCACATTATTCATCTGGAACCATATTTTACCTACTTTAGATGTGTGATGTTTGAAGAAGCTGAGCCTACTACTTGGTTCAGGAATGGACTAATAGGATTAGCCAATAGGAATATCCCTACCAGCCATGGTTAGCCCAAAGGTGGGTCTATCATCCAATTATACCAATTGAGGCTAATTCTGGATATTTTCTAGAATAAATGAGAAAGGATATCCCTGTCCATCATCCTACCAAGAGAGGAGAACTTATTTGAAAAAGGAACTAACAAAGGGGGCGGGGCTGAAAGACAAAGAGAATGTGGTGATAAGCATCTACCTTTTGGGTCAGTAAATTTTCTCTCACACTTACATGCTTTGGTGTTGGCTTTTATGCAATTATAATTAAAATTACCTGTCTGCTTTGGAGATATTTTAAAACATTCTAAGGTATAAGAAAATATAGTTGTCACTACAGATTGGGCAAAGATTTGAAAGGATTTGGGGACCCACTTAGAACCCCAGAATTGATGTGAAGATTGTTTTCAGATAAAGGCACTTGAGTTTCAGCAGATGCAGAAATGGGCTCTCAAAATATCTGACTGAAAGCAGCAATTTCTGGGGAAGGAGGCTGCATCAATTTCCTCTCTGGGAGAGTTTCATGGCCATGAAGAACCTTTGTCAGTAAGCATCACAAACCTTCTTATTTCCCACTTATTGTCCTTAAAAATCAATTTGTCTTTCTATAAAGAAATGTATTATTTCTTCCCATTGCACATCAGCTGCCTCTCCCCTTGCCCTTGCCCTTGCCCTTGCCCTTGCTGGGTTAGCTATTTAAATCTCTACTTTCAACCATTTGTCAACTACTTCTTTTGTTAACTCAGTAAGCATAGAAGCAAATCTCTTCTCTCCTGTTCATTTGTCTCGCGTCGATTTAATTTGCAAGTCCCCATCTTGGAAGATACAAGGATAGAATAAAAAGTTCTTTCCTCTCAAAGGAGGACAAAGAGGAGAAGATGAAAGCTGGGGTACCTGCTCTGGTTCCCAGAAAAGCCTATCCCAAATCCATCTTCTTCCCCTCTGCCTTTCATCTATCAAATCAAAGGGGTAATACGAAGAGGAGGGAAGTTGCATCACAACATGCGTAGAACATTCACTTTAAAGTTTTAAAAGTCATTTGAAAGCAGCTATGGATATTTACTTCAACAATTTATTGACTCTCTGCTGCAGCATTCTACAAACTCTAAAGTAAAAAATTGCCTTTCTGAAAGCACATGATGACATCTATTATTCTTGAGTAAATGGCCATCCTCTGATTGCTGCCTGGTCTACTCATGCTCGGTTGACTCATAGTCCTCCATCACACTAAAGGCTGACAAGTCCACTAATATTTCAACCTAAGTCTAAAGAAAGAGTTGATCATCCCTGTTCCCTGATCACTCTCAAGTTTCTAACACTTGCATCCCTCAGAAATTACTGGATATGTAAATTTTCTCTATGTGTGCCCAAGAAATATTCAAGAATCTGGGCCTAGTGGTTCATGCTTGCAATCCCAGAACTCAGAAGGCAGAGGCAAATGACTCTCAGAGATTTTGAGGCTAGCCTGATCTACATAGAGAATTCCAGGCCAAGGGCTATAGGAGGATACCCTGTCTCAAGAGGGAGAGGGGTGGGTGGACCAAGCAAAAGGAGAAGACAAGACAAGACTTTTGCACACGGATTGTGCTGTTGGGGGGCAATTATGGTAATGTTGCTGTATCTTACACCACCATGTTTTAGGGTAGCTCAACTTTGCCAATTGTCTCTTGAAAAAAAATATTCTGTTTTGATTTAAGTCCCTTTGTCTGAGGTACTAAGTTCTAAAGAAACTCACCATGACTGATTGAGAGGTTATTTGCTATACTTTAATACTGCAGACAAAGAAATAGTTAACCAGAATCCGAGTGTTCTTATTACCTGTCACCACAAGCACCAATGAGCAGAGACAGAAATGGACTCTTCAAGCTGTGTTTTATTCAGAGAGCCACCCATCTGGAAGGACAGAGATCTGACACCCCAAATCTGCTCTCCTCTCTCCTCTCCAGCTGGCACATTGAGTAGAGAGTGGAGATCAAAGCAATCAATCACTCCAGCACTTTGTCCCTCTGGCAGGCAGTCCACCTTGTCTGGAGCTCCTGGTGTTAGCTGGGTTTCTCGTCTTGCACTTTCCTTTATAATTAGAGTTCTTTGTGTAGCAGAAGTTCACATTTTCCCAAGGCCACTGAGCCTTATGTTCCTCTCAAATTGTCACTTAGGTTAAAGGTTAACTCAAAGCAAACAATTAGCAAATGTGTGTCATTTCCTTGCTATATTATAAAGTACAGAAGTGTTATTTTCTAATATAGGCTATGAACGAGCCCTCTCTGTGCCTCTCACTCTTTCTCCTTCCCCAGTGTCTATAGTAACTCTTACAACTACCACATCTGTCACAGATGAAAACTGGCACCCTGCTGCTGTGCATCTAGTCAATCGCTGGCCTGCTTCTTTGAGGCTGTGATATTAAAAAAAAAAAAAAAAAACTTGAAGAAAGGGTTTGTTTCAGCCTACAGTTTATAGTCCATCCTAAAAGGGAAGTCAAGGCAGGAACCTGGAAGCTGCAACTGAAGCAAAGACCATGGAAGAACGCCACTTATTGGCTTGTTCTGCTTGCTTCCTCACACAACTCAAGGCCACCTGCCCAGTGGTGGCACTGCCTTCAGTTATCTGGGTCCTTCCAGAACAGTCACCCATCAAAAGAATGTCTCACGGACATAATCTATAGGCCCTGCTGATGGAGGCATTTTCTAAGTTAAGTTTTCTGTTTCCCAGGTGTTTCTAGTTTGTGTCAAGCTGACTGGAAAAAAAAAAAAAACAAAAAACACATGACTACTTAGCGGTAAGGGAGCTTTCTGGTGTAAAGTTGAACATGTCTGAACACACCATAAGCAAAAGAAAACAGTCTGGTGAGACATTGAGACTGGTTTTTTTGTTGTTGTTTGTTTGGTTTTTTTTTTTTTTTTTTTTTTGGTTTTTTTGGTTTTTGGTTTTTGGTTTTTTATGATGGCTGGTCAGTAGGCCCTGAGGAAGTCCCTATTTTTGCTTCCTCAGCACTGGTATATGCCATTGTGCCTGGCTTTTTTTTTTTTTTTTTTAACCTAGGAAGGACCTACATCTCAAACTCAAGTTTTAATGCTTGTACAGCAAACATTTTACTGAGCTAACTTTCCAAAGCCTGGTTAGGGGAATTTCTTGAAAATTTCCCTTTATGAGTTTCTGATCTACTTCCCTATTAGAATGGGGATCTTTGCCCATGGGTGCTTTTAGCTCTGGTTTTACAGGGATGTTTGAAGTGAACTGTGTATATCTGGTGTCTGATAGTTTCTGAGATTGTTATTGGCACAGTTAGTGAGTTAGGGAAGGAAGTAGGAATGATGATATGTGTATGTTTGCATCCGATGGGTGAGGCAGTCTCTACTCTTAAAATCCTGCCTCATCTTTAATCTGAAAGAAGTGTGTGAAGACAGCTTGACAGTCAGTAGCCTTCATCTACTGGTCCTATTTCCTGCTAAGTACCTGGGATTGCAAGCTTGTACAACCACTCTGAAAATCAGTCTGGTGGTTCCTCAGAAAATTGGACATAGTACTACTGGAGGATCCCGCAATACCTCTCCTGGGCATATATCCAGAAAATGTTCCAACTGGTAATAAGGACACATGCTTCACTATGTTCATCTCAGCCTTATTTATAATGGCCAGAAGCTGGAAAGAACCCAGATGTCCCTCAACAGAAGAATGGATACAGAAAATGTGGTACGTTTACACAATAGAGTACTACTCAGCTATTAAAAAGAATGAATTTATGAAATTCCTAGGCAAATGGATGGATCTGGAAGCTATCATCCTGAGTGAGGTAACCCAATCACAAAAGAACACACATGATATGCACTCACTGATAAGTGGATATTAGCCCAGAAACTTAGAATACCCAAGATACAATCAGCAACCACATGAAAATCAAGAAGAAGGTAGACCAAAGCGTGGATACTTCATTCCTCCTTAGAATAGGAAACAAAATACCCATGGAAGGAGTTACAGAGACAAAGTTTGGAGCTGAGACAGAAGGATGGACCATCCAGAGACTGCCCCACCCAGGGATACATCCCATAATCAGCCACCAAACGCAGACACTATTGCATATGCCAGCAAGATTTTGCTGACAGGACCCTGATATAGCTGTCTCTTGTGAGGCTATGCCAGTGCCTGGCAAATACAGAAGTGGATGCTCACAGTCATCTATTGTATGGAACACAGGGTCCCCAATGAAGGAGCTAGAGAAAGCACCCAAGGAGCTGAAGGAGTCTGTAACCTTATAGGTGGAACAACAATATGAACTAACCAGTACACCCAGAACTCGTGTCTCTAGCTGCATATGTAGCAGAAGATGGCCTAGTCAGCCATCATTGGGAAGAGAGGTCCCTTGGTCTTGCAAACTTTATATGCCCCAGTACAGGGGAATGCCAGGGCCAAGAAGCAGGAATGGGTGGATTGGGGAGCGGGGGGGGGGGGCATATAGGCGACTTTCAGGATAGCATTTGAAATGTAAATGAAGAAAATGTCTAACAAAAAATTTAAAAAGAAAAGAAAAGAAAGAAAAGCATGAGAAACGGCTGTGAGTCAAGGGATTATTGAATCTGAGAAAACCACTTACAGGGAAAGGCAGCACACAGGAAAGTGAGTGGGACCTCTTCCCCTGCCTCTACAGCCTCTCTGATGTCCTGAGTGCTTAAAGGGATCTTCCTGGAATATTCATCCTGGAGACTGGTTTTAAACAGAGAGCAGGCTAGGCTTCTCTGGGGCCTGGAAATCTCAGCAGCCAGAAGGATAAAAAGATATTAAAACTGAAGAAATATTTTCTCTCTTTTATAAGATGAGACTTTATTCATCTTTTTAATAGATCTTTTGAAAACTGCACAATTTTTGGCAGATAAAATATTTGTAACATTTCTTCTCTTCTACCAGAATATGTTTGCAAAAATAGATAAATGCTGGTCCCAAGACCCCCTAACAAGTCATCTTATAGTTTGTTTGTTTATGGTTTTCAGAGCCATCTGATGATCTTGAGTTAACATCAAAGTAGGGGATAAGGACTCCCTAGCCTTGTTCTTTAATTAAAAGTAGAATGATGTTTGACTTTCAGGAAAACAATGTATTTATAAAAAGAACTATAGAGACTGGCCGAGGAGATGAAAGTTGATGGTTATCTCAAGGATTTTCTGGCAAAAAGAGAAAACACCAGCCCTTCCTGTCTGCTGTCCTGGATGCTGCCTCTTCTATACATTCTTATGCCCTTTCATATACCTGACACCCCTAAAGTGGTCACTATCTGGGAGATGATTTTAAATGTACATGCATATATCTTCTCAATAGCTTTTGAATAGACCCTATTTCCTTCTTACCAGCTCTTGACTCCCAGGCATCAGCTTTCAAACAGCAAGTAGATAGATAGACTTGGTTTCAGTAACACTGTAAGCAGCTGGGGCTAAAGCCATATTAATGAAGATTTTTGGTGTTTTCTGCCTCAAGCTGGAAAGGTATATATATATGACAGTCCTTACTGGGCCTCTAAGGTTTACTATATCTTCACTTGCATAGTATTCGGGCTATTTATTTATTTATATTTGAGGCAAGCTTTCTCTGTGTAGTCCTGGTTGTTCTGGAACTCGCTCTGTAGACCAGGCTGGTTTCAGACTCAGAGATCTGCCTGCCTCTGTCTCCTAAATGCTGGAACTAAAGGCATGGCCACCACTGCCTGACTTGTAGATTTATTTTTAAACCTAGAAAAACAAAATGAAAACTAAGCAAGGGAATACATGCCTATAGTACTAGCACTCAGGAGTCTCTGGTTAAGGTCAGCCTGGGCTACCTATGTAGTGAGTCCCTATGTGGAGAAAGAAGAGGAAGGAAGGGAGGGATGAAAGGAAGGAGGCAGGGACGGAGGGACAGAAGGAGGGAGGGACAGAGGGACAGAAGGAGGGAGAGAGGCAGGGAGATGGGGAAGGATGGCGGGAGGGAGGGAAGAAGAGAAAATAAATATCCAATTTTTTTGTTGTTTTCTATGATTTGACATTCCCCTCCAAATAGTTGTAATGTAATTGTTACCCTGAGAGTACTAAGAAGAGGGATCTCTAAGAGGCAGTTAGGTCACGAGCTCCCAGTTCTTGACAATAGACTACTGCTGTTGTCACAAAAGCACACCGGTTATCTCAGGGACAATGTTGTGAGCTCTCGAGTTTGTCCCTCCTCCCCTTTCCTCACTCTTTTTTTCAAACCTCCTTGCTCTCACTGTGTGACACTGTCTGCATTACATGATGTAGCAAGAAGGCTCTGGGTGATGAAATTGTGGACTCCCAGTATTATAAGCCAAATAAAAACTCCTATTGTTTATAAGTTACCCAATCTATAGTACTGTGTTACAGAAGCAAGAAAAACAGGCTAAGACAATGTTAACATGTATAGGGTTAGAGAAATTAGCCTTACATGTCCCTTTTGTGTAGTTGTCTACATCTGCCTATGGGTCATAAAGTTTCACTCCAACCCTGCAAGGGGCCATTATCCTGGCAATCTCTTTAGGATTTGCCTAGGGATTTTTTTTCTCCCTACCTGTCTCTGTTCTTTCCCTGCCCAGGATCCTGACCTCAGTAGATCCTGTTCTGTATTCTCTACATTATCCTGTAGATGGATTCTTACCTAAATGGCTTCATTTTAACATAGACTTTCCAAAAAACAAACAAAAACATGTTGGAACCTAAATGAGTGGCAACTTCAGACAAAATGGAAATTGATGGGGAAACATCTTTGACCTCAAGATGCCATGAAAGTGTCCAACCCTTGACACATCCCCAAAATGAATGAGTTCCCGTCGCCCTCACCCTTAGGATATAATGTTGATCTAGCTCTAGCAGGAGAGCAAGCAGCTGCAGATGACAGGATCATCCAGCCACACTCCCACTCGCCCACCCCCACCCCTGGTCAGAGTCTCCTATTCCTGCTGCAGATTAGAATGTGCTCTGTTTAAAATTCGCACATTCAAGTTGCATCAAAGAGAGCATTATGAACTGTTTGGTGTTATTTTTGGAGGCACATGCTCACTATGTGGCCCTGGCTGACCTGAAACTTGCTATGTAGATCAGGCTGGCCTTGAACTCATAGAGACTGCCTGCCTCTGACTCCTGAGTGCTGGGTTTAAAGGCATGAGCCACCATACCTGACTAATGAGTTATTTTTGTAGGCTATAAATATAGCATCCAGACTAAAGGAGAAGCTCATAGGAGTTCTTCCCTTACCAAAACTCAAGACCAGAGGAGCTGGTCATAGTCTTGCCTTCATTCTCTTACTCTTTCTCTGCCTCACATCCCCAGCCCTTGCATCTAAATCCGGTGTTCTACATCTAGCTCATGGGTGCTCCCACATGGGTGCTCACCCTCCATCATATCTCCATGAGTTGCCAGCTAGGAAGAACTTCAGCTTTGTTAGCCATTTTTTAGAGCACTGCCTTGTAGTTTCCCTTGTGAGTTGATCTTGTCTAAGCAGCTCTAACAACTCTAAAGAGCTAAGAAACGCAAGTGTACATTAGTAAGCAACATACATGCTTTTCTGAAGTCAAAAATTATTCCAATGAACTTCCCTTCTCAGCTGAAAAGCAAGAAAACATTAAAACCACATTAGTCAGGCAAATTAAGCCCAGCCTGCATGGAAGTGAAAATATGAAATTTGTTCTTAAATGAAATGTTTTCCTTTCAATATACATATAGTAACTTAAATTGAGCCTGAGGGTTGTGAGCTACAGTTCTTTAGGAAGCTTTGATGAGTAAGACTTCTGCTGCTCCTCACTCCCGAGCTGCGTTTACCCCACTTGTTTTCCTCCTTCCACCCCTACCACTTTGAGATTTTGAGCAATTGTGATCCCTACCTACAACTTCACCAGGCATGAAAATCTGTGTTGTTCACTGGTCCATCCCACACACCAAGAACAGTGTTTGTTTAGTTTTGAACACTAAAGATCAGAACTAGGATTTATTGAATGAGTAAATGAAACATATACAACAACCAAAAGCTCTGATTTGTTTTTTCATTTCCTGTATGTGTATGTAGAGGCCAACAGTCAACCTTGGCTGTTATTACTCAAGAGCTGTTCACTTCAGTATTTTGAAACAGGGTCTCTCCTCTCCTCTTCTCTCTCTCTCTCTCTCTCTCTCTTTCTCTCTCTCTCTCCCTCCCTCTCTTCTCTCTCTCTCTCTCTCTCTCTCTCTCTCTCTCTCTCTCTCTCTCTCTCTCTCCACCTGAAACTCAACAACTACTCAGCTAGACAGCTAGGTTGTCCAGCCAGAAATTACAAGGGTCCTCCTGCTTCTGTTCCCAAGTGCTGGGATTGCAAATGGAACTGGCTGGGAATCCACCTCAGGCTTGCATAGCACACCCTTACCACAGTTTATGTGATTGATGCTGGAGATCAAACCCAGGGCTTTGTGCATGCCAGGAAATCACACTGCCAAGTGAGCCCTAGCCTCAGGGCTCCTTGATATGATTTACAATCACCTAGGAGACACACATCCTAGCGTGCCTGTGAGGGCATTTCCAGAAAAACTTATATGAAGAGAATGGAGCCCCCTTCAATGTGGTTTGCACCCTGCCGTGGGCTGGTACTGGGCTGAATAAAAAGGAGGAAGTAAACGGAGAACAGCATTTGTTCCTCTCAGCCTCCTGACTGTGACTGCAACCATCCATCTACCTCATCCACCTGCAACCACAGCTACCACTTCTCCTGCCACTCCCTTCCCGGTCGTGATGGACTGCACCCTCAAACCATGAACCAAAATACACCCTGCCTTCCTTAAGCTGCATTTGCCGGATATTATATCAAGCAATAGGAAAAGTAACTGTGACCTTGACTTTACGTTAAAGGGTGATAGGCTGATCTTGAATGCAGATGATGTGGGCTGCTGTTTGCCTTAATTTCAAACTGCTGAGCCTTTCCTTTCTCTAACTTCTACAGTTGCTTCTACTCAACCTCCAAAGAAAACCATCATCAAGATCCAGAACCAGGTCTTACTGTGTAAGGTTGGTGCTCCTAGCCCATAGCAAGGGGGCTGCTATAAACCTAGTACCTAAGCCAAGCCTGTCCTGCTGGGTAGCTGCTCTGTGCATCCCCCTCCTTCTTACAGGGATTGATCTTTAGAAAGCCACAGTTCCAAATAGTGATCAGAACTGTTCCGGTCTCTTTTCATGGTCAGAACAAGCCCACCGAGCTTTGGCTTTGCACACAGATGCTGGCTCTGGTGGCCACTTTGGTTTCTCAATGCCCTGTAGACACCCCTAACACTGCCTATTTCTGGACCTTCAGCCCAGCAGGCATAGACTGCAATCCTCACCTACTGCTGAGTGTTTCCATTTCTGGTCCATGCATTTAGCTTAACCCACCATCCCCAGACACCATCTCCTAACAGCTCCGTCCTTTAAGTTTGGAGTAGGGAAGAAAATTCTGAGGATACATTCATGATAGTCATCCTTAATGGAGATGCCTGGGAAGAAGAGAAAGAAGCCTGTTGCTACACGTAAGTCAGGGATCCAAAAGTTAAAAAGCATTGCAGATTTTTCAGGACAGCCCTGTTTCATAAGATAGAAATGAGCTGTCAGAAGGTGCAGGCCTGTCTGCTGAGAGATGAGTATGTATGTCTCTAATGCAGACATGGGGAAGGAAAGAAGGAAGCTTCACTGGGGTGCCTGCCAATCCTGTAGTTGTCCAGGCTTTGTCCTAGCCACCCTTGTGTCTGGAAATCAGGAGAAATGTAACTGTGGTGGTTGGATAGGAATGGTCCAAGACTTATGTGTTTAAATGCTTGGCCCATAGGGAGTGGCCCTATTAGGACATTAGCCTTGTTGAAAGAGGTGTATCACCGTCGGGGTGGACTTTGAGGTAATATATTGTTCAAGCTGTGCCCAGTGTAATGCAGTCTCCTTCTGCAGCTTGCAGATTAAGATGTAGAACTCTCAGTTCTGTCTCCAGATCCATGTTAGCCTGGATGCTGCCAAGGTTTCTACCATGATGATAATGGACTAAACCTCTGAAGCTATAAGCCAGCCCCAGTTAAATGTCATCCTTCATAAGAGTTGTCATGCTCATGGTGTCTCTTCACAGCAGTGCAACCTAAGACAGTAATCAAGAGATTAACTATGATGCTAAAA
Organism: Mus musculus; assembly: GCF_000001635.26. Lineage (NCBI taxonomy): Eukaryota > Metazoa > Chordata > Mammalia > Rodentia > Muridae > Mus > Mus musculus. The sequence continues at coordinate 63,407,049 of NC_000067.6, read as the reverse complement.
TCAATTTTTCACTAAAACCCCACCACTGCTATAGACAGTCTAGAAGCTTCTTCTTGCATGATGCAGAGATCTGTATCAAGTAGCTTACTAATCTTTCAAACTCTCCCAGGTATTTTTGTCCCTGTTTGTGTTCATTCTGCATATTTAAAATGTCTTCATTTGCATTTATCTGAGTCCAAATACCAAACCGAGCTGCATACCCACTTCGGGACGCAGACTCTGCTTAACCCCTAAGAGGCTCTGTGAGCACCTCATATACCTGGCCTTGTTTCCCATCAGTCTATCTTCCTGCCCCATCTCCCCACCCCCTCTCTCCAGTTTAATTTGTTTTTGTGAAGTCCGATGACGTCACTTATGCTAAGAACCCTGCCCTTTCAAACTTGCAGATTTTCGCTCACAACAACTAGCACTTCCTATGTTCGATTTCCCTTCTGCCTCAACATTTGTTCCAGCCTGAGAATCCACCCATCAACACATTTCTGAACTAGAGTAACTGTGGGTGATGCTTCTCAAGTCCTGAGTGGTACAGGGAAAAGCAACATGTCATCTCCCACACAGTCTCTAGCTGTCTCTCACACCAGCAAAAGCATCCCTGCCTTGCCCGTGTTTCGTAGCTACCCAGCCTAACTCCAACCTCATAATCCATCCCTACCTCTCCCTAAGGAATCCCTATCTCTTGCAGGTAGATTTCATTCATCCAACTCCACCTGTTCCTAAGGCAGCCTCAGTCCTCCTCCACAGTATGTAGACTTACACTGTCTCTCTGACTGACGTCATACTTCCCATTAGGCTCTGATTCCACTTGATCTCAAGAGAGAAAAACAAAATCACAGCATTCTGGTTCTGGTACAAACCTTTGTACCAAAAGCACACAAACAAACAAACAAACAAACAAACAAACAAACAAAAAAACAGAAGAAACGCCTGATTAATATGGCATCCTAACACATTTAAGCCTGTATGACAGAAGATTCCAGAAACAGAGCTGAAAGAGCAGAGCAAAAGCAATTGGAAGAGGGAGTCCAGGCAGCATCCTGCACAGATTCATAAGGCAAGTGATCTAGAGAAAGTGCGAACAGAAATTATGAGCAGCAGTCCCAGAGGGGAAAATGCAAATAGCTAAGAGATCTGAGAAGATGCCCTGTCTAAGGCAAGGAAATACAAATTAAACCTATAATGTCCCACTGTGTGCCTCCATCAGATTGGCCTCAAGAGTATTATGAAGTGTGTTTTTCTTTCAAGGTTTTAAGATGCAGGATACTTTGAGGCATAAACTGGTAAAGGAAATTGCCCATTCCCTGATACCCAGCAGTTTTTCAATGTGGATTTCTACTCATGAAAAATGCTAGCACATACACATAAGAAGATGTGTATAAAACTCTGTGCAGCATAGTGTGCAATGAGCAAAATTAGCACCAACTATCAACAAGAAGTGTTATGTTTGCACAGTAGTACATTGTGTAACAATTAAAAGGTACATACTAGAGGCTGGAAGATGGCTCGGCAGTTCAGAGCACTGGTTCAATTCCCAGCACCCACACAGCAGCTCACAACTGTCTGTAACTTCAGCTCCAAGGGATCTGACATCCTCGCACCGATGTCCACAGAATAAAATTGAATAACTTGCTGTTGAAGGTACATACTACAATGGATGTGCATACATAGACAAGTCTCAATTGTGAAGAAAGTTCCAAAATAAGAATAATACACTGTTCTCTTGTTAATCACACATACATGCTGCCACTCACACACAAGCAACACTAAAATGGCATTGTGAAATCATAATGGGGGTCACCTGTAGGGACTGAGAAGAGTCTGTCACAAGTGGAAAGCAGAGTAACAGTTGTCATTGGTAAAGTGCTTAGGAAGTGCCTTGTGGTATCTAGGTACTGTCTTAGGGTTTCTATTGCTATGAAGAGACACCATGACCAGGGAAACTCTTATAAAGGAAACATTTAATTGGGGCTGGCTTAACAGTTTCAGAGGTTTAGTCCATTATCCTCATGGTGAGAAGCATGGCAGTGTGCAGGTAGACACGGTGCTGGAGGAGCTGGGAGTTCTACATCTTCATCACAGACAGCAGAAGAGGACTGTGTGTGACACTGTGTGTCGATTGAGCATATAAGACCTCAAATCCCATCCCCACAGTGACACACTTTCTCCAACAAGGCCACATCTACTCCAACAAGGTCGCATCTTCTCATGGTGCCACACCCTATGGGCCAAACATTCAAACACATGAGGCTGTGGGAGCCATACCTATTCAAACCACCAAAGGTACTTTAAATGCATTACTAAATGCACCCCTTTAAAAACTCCATGAGATAGGTATTAACATCTATTCACCAGATAAGGAAACCTAGGAACATACAGGTCTAGTAACTTGTCTAACATTGCCCAGCCAGTTAACCAGCAGTAAAGTAAAATTTGTTCCTAGGCAATCTAGCTCCTGTTGCTCCCAAACCACTCAATTCTAATGTCTAAGTTACTCAGGAAGAAGGTTCAAGAATTATTCATTATAACTAAAGATTAATTGTCAATGGGAAAATAAATATTACTACCTATCTTGATGAAACTGCATCCAAAATGAAAAGAATAATGAGTAGACAAGAGGAAGAAGGGGACAGACAGACAGAGGGACAGAGGGATGGAGGTACATAAGGAAGGCTTGAGAATGGAGGAAAGGAAAAGAGGTGTGCTGGTACCCCTCTTCATCTGCTTCATGATGAATTTCACAACCCTGACTAATGGAACACTACAGCACTCCAAAATCCATGCCGGACTTTCATCTTGTTGAATGCTGAAAGGAAGGGAGATAAAAGGGAAGACAAAACTAGAGCTTATTCTCCTGTCACGCAACATCTCTGGTCCACAAGGACCTCAGAGAAGAACCATTTGTTTTGAAAGAATTTCTCCTTTCCCATTGGAATTAATTTCTAACACACAACACAAAGTTCTTGGTCTTTACCTAGGGTTTGCCTGGTCCTCAGTCATTCCGCTGCTTGGCTTTGATGAAAGAGAAAGATGAACTCCTTACAGATATAGAACAGGCTTGATGCCCGTTTCTAAGAAGCCAATCGATGAGAAAAACCCACAACACATAAGCTACAAAGAAATGTGTACCAGGAACCATGGTCAATCTTCCTTTAGCATAAATTCCAGGCCCAAGCTGTATTCTTAGGCTTGACCAATCTACCATCAAAGGTCAAACCATTTGTGGGTGGGGTAACAGCTGAAGTGAGATGGGAGCGCCCCCATGTGGCGGAAGCTTTTCACAAACCCTTATGGGGTTAAAAAGTTTTAGCTGGCTAGTTACTCAAGTCTATGTGTTATCCCCCTATCCTCTATGGATATATATATTTTTTAATAGCATCTCTGTAATAACATTTTTAGACAAGAGTTTTTGAGTGCTATAAACATTGAGTATGAGAGTAATTGTGGCTGGGGTTAGCCTACAAATTTTCTCAATAATAGACAGTTCAGTGTGCTTACTTGTGTCTGTTTGTCATCTCACACTAAGCTTCTGATTCAGATTGATTGTTTTAACTAGTTTTTATTTTAGTCATATCTGATTTTCTAAATGTCCCTATGACAATGGAGACAAATAACTCTAGTGTCTGTTGTTGGCTGTGATGCAGACCTTGAAGAGGGCACTTAGTCCTCTAAGAACAAAACAAATCCTGTTTCTTCCAGAAACCTCCAGTTGTCTTAGGAACACAAAGCATACATCCACTTCTCCACAACTTGCAGTGTTCCCTTCCTCCCCTGGCTGAAGACCCCGGCCAGGTATAGAACAAACCTTTAATTTGGCAGCTGTCTTGGCAGCAAGACCCCCCCCCCACCAAAAAGTTCTTTTTCAGAGAGTAAAATGACTAAAACTCAAAGGCAAATTCCAAGTGCTCCTCATATGTGCGATGATACAATTATCTAAAAACGTCAGCTTATCTCCCAACACCGAGTTCCTTCACTCTCCAGTGAGATCTTTTCAATACTTACTAAGGCAAAAGCAATGACTTCTGCCCATCCTATTAGTAAAGAGGATTTAAGGAATATTGCCTAGATATATAGAAAAAATAAATAAATACTGAACAACTTGCTTTTGAAAACAGCTTTGGAAAAAAATACCCTTGGGTCCCTTTTTTATAAAAAATCATGTTAGAGCTTAGTTTTCAAATAAGGGGAGGTTTATGCACAGAGATTTTTACTGAGATATTACAGATAGACTAGAACCGACCTAAATAAGCAACCTCAGCGACTGACTACTGCCATCGCTTTTCTTGACTTAATGGTTATCCCTTTCAGCTTCACATCAAAATCTATGAAAAACAAAAGGCAAATCTCATGGGAGGTAAAACTTGGCCAAGTATTGTATTTAACACTACCCACGGGGGTCTCATGTGAAGTATCTAGGGCCACTAGGCTAAGGACACTGTGACAGATTACTACACAGTAGTGATTACGCAATTAAAACAGTGTCTTTTTATCAGAGAACACAGCTCAGAGGTAAAGCACCTCCCTAGAATAAGGGGGGGGGGACTCAATTTAATCCATATATATATATATATATATATATATCAGAAGTTGCAAGAAACAAAGGACTCCTTCCAATCCATCATCAGAGACATCATTCAAGGTTGGCCAATTGTCCCAGTAAAAGCCTTTTCAGAATGAAGGGCCCATCCAGCTCAAGATTACACATTGTTCCCAGTCGTTAGATTCTCTGACTTTCATGTCCTTAACCTTTGAAGATTATGGGACAATCATTTTTAGAGAACGTATTTCACTGTGGAATGTCAGAGTCCCCAAGGCCATCCTTAGATTTGATGATTTGCTGGGAGGATTCTTCTGGTTCTGTGGATAGCTGTATTCTTGGCTAAGTTCATTACAGCCGGGGAAGACAAAGCAGAAATCAGCGAAAGGGTAGAGCATGATGGGTAAAACTCCAGAGAGCCCCAGGTGCAAGCTCCCATAAGCCCTCTCTATTGAAGTCTATCAGACTAGCCTAACTCCTGCCTAACTCCCCCAGTGCAAAACTGTAAGAATATCTGTGAAATGGCTGCCTGTCAGGGAAAACTTTCTGAAGACTCGATACCCGTGGTAAGACTTTCCACCGGAAGTGATCATAAGCACTTTGTCTAATGAATGCCAAAATTCCAGTCTCCGGAAAAGAAAGCAGGTATTCAGCAAAGGATACACTCCTTGGAGAAATTGTCTAAGCACGGTGGGCGGCTCGTTTTGGTTATTATGGTAAGAGCTTTTCTGTAACTAACTTCCCAGCTGCCAACCAAGATCCAGCCTTGGCAGCAGTCTTTCTAAAGACAGCCCCAGGCCTGCTGAGAAAAACAGCTCTTACCTCCACAGCCCGATTCGTTTGATGAGTCTCATAATCAGACCCAGGTAATGCGCTTTCTTCCAGATTCTCGCAGATATATTCTTCTCGTTGCCATTGTGGGATGGAACATGACAGCTAATGATGGCTACTCTTAGTCCATTTTTTTTTTGTTTTCTTTTGTTAATGTGACTGCTAATACCTCATAGTTCTCAGTCCTTCCTCCTTTCACTTCGTCCTCTGCCACACATTTGGACAAGCTAATAAGAAAGCCCGGGTGTTCTTTTCTTGAGTGCTGGTAGGAAGTCTAAGCTACACAGGCCTGGCCCACAGTTGGAACCCCTCTTCCTAGTCCCATCCTATCAAACACAATAATTGCTGAAACCCAGCCAAGCCTGGCAGCGAACTCTTGCAATCCCTCTACTCAGGAGACAGATACAAGAGAATCACTGCCAGTTTGGAGCCCCGGGTGGTCTACACAACAAGCTCCAAGACAGCCAACCCTGACTCAAAAACAAGCAGACAGTTAAAGCCCACCATCCCCGTGTTCTTGTAGCCATTCACAGACCCTCTGGGGTCCTGCCACCCTCTCCTCAGAAAACCTCAGTCTAAGAGCACTAAATCTCATTTTCCCCTTAGTGCTTGTTTGGCAATATCAGCCTTGACATTTGAAACCCTAGGAACAGGGGGAGCGTGCCACATCTGCAAAAGCCTCGTGCTGTCAAGATAGCATCTGCAAGGTTCCTAAATCATGATTTTCCCCTTTTACAAAATCAATCAATATTATAAAATTATATATATATGTGTGTATATACATATATATTTATGTGTATATAGAGAATATGTATATATAGAATATATATATTCTCCTTAAAGTTCTACTCACCCACTTTCACCCGCTGGCTTTGGTAGCCATTCATGTTCATTATCCTTGTGATTATTGCCAAGCTGAGACTTCCCAATAGAATCAACCATTTGTTATTTATTCTCCAAGAGACTTAATTTTTATTTATTTGTTAAACTTTCTCTCTCTCTCTCTCTCTCTCTCTCTCTCTCTCTCTCTCTCTCTCTCGTGTGTGTGTGTGTGTGTGTGTGTGTGTGCATGCGCATGAGTGTGTGTGAGATGTGTATGCAGGTACCCTTAGAGTCCAGATGAAAGCATCATATTATCCATTAGACCTGAAGTCACAGACAGCTTTGAGCCCCCTCACATGGGTAGGAAGTGGGGGCAGAAAGATCATGAATTCCAGGCCAGCCTGGGCTTCAGACCATGTTCCAGGCCAGACTGAGAGAAAGATTTAAAATGTTTCCCTTCCTAATATTATAAAAGAAACACTATCTACTATCAGAACTAAAAATTGACCCCCAACTCAGTGATATTTGGTGACTTAAATATCTCATTCTCACCAATAGACAGATCATCAACGAAAAAACTAAACAGATGCCTTTGAGTTAAATAGCACCATAAATCAAATGAAGCCAGCAGACATTACAAGACATCCCACCCAAAGGCTAAAGAATACCCTTTTTCTCATCAGCCCATAGAACCTTCTCCACACTTGTACTGGCTAGTTTTGTGTCAACTTGACACAGCTGGAGTTATCACAGAGAAAGGAGCTTCAGTTGAGGAAATGCCTCCATGAGATCCAACTGTAAGGCATTTTCTCAATTAGTGACCAAGGGGGAAAGGCCCCTTGTGGGTGGGACCATCTCTGGGCTGGTAGTCTTGGGTTCTATAAGAGAGCAAGCTGAGCAAGCCAGGGGAGGCAAGCCAGTAAAGAACATCCCTCCATGGCCTCTGAATCAGCTCCTGCTCCCTGACCTGCTTGAGTTCCAGTCCTGACTTCCTTTGGTGATGAACAGCAGCATGGAAGTGTAAGCCGAATAAACCCTTTCCTCCCCAACTTGCTTCTTGGTCATGATGTTTGTGCAGGAATAGAAACCCTGACTAAGACAAATTGGTACCAGGAGTGGGGTATTCCTGTGACAACCTGACCATGTTTTGGGGAGGACTGTGGAAGGACTTTGGAACTTTGGGCTTGAAGATCCATCCGTTGTTAAGAACTCTGTCAGATGTTGTGTAGGAGCTTGGAAGATAATGTTGAGAACAGTGCAGAAGATGGAGGTCTGGTTTGTGAAATTTCAGAGGGAAAATTAAAGACTCTTTTCAGGGCCATTGCTGTTTTGATTGTGAAGATTCTGTGGTTCTGGTTAGCTGGGGCTGAAGAATCAGCTGTGATTAACAAGATACCAGAACTACTAAAGCAAAAATTTTGCATTACTGGGACTATTGATGCTGGTTAGCTGGAGCTAAGAAATTAGCGGTGATTAAGAAGAGACCAGCATCATTGAGGTGACATCTTCTGGGAAGTGTTTTCTGAAAGCACAAAGAGGCTGTGTTCCAGAGATAGCCAAGGTTGTATTCCTGCTGCAGCGGGACTGGCTAACATGTAAGGGTCACCCAGGTGGTACTGGTTTTGAAGGCATGAAGGGGTCACGCAAAGCAGCTGAGGCTCGGCACTGTGAGAGGCCATGGCAGGCCATTGGTGAAGGTGCAGCCTCAGTTGCAATTGAAGGCCCAGGACTGAAGGGGTCATGCAGTGTTTTGGAGATGCCAGTACCATGAGATGACCACCAAGAGCAGCAGCAGCAGTGGAGTACAGGCATCTGGAGCCTAGAGGATGACGCATGTACTACAAAGGGCATTGCTAGAGAAGTGACCCAAGCCCTTGGAGAAGCCCGGAAGATCGTAAGTTGGATCCCAGACATTGGACGGTTGGAGATTGACTTTTGCTTTTGATTGTGACTGTGCCCTGATATTTTCCCAATTGAAGGAAGAAACTGTTTTAGTGGAGCCCACAGTTAAGAGACTTTTAATTGTAAAAAGACTTTGGACTTTAAAAGAGATGGATATTTTAAAGAGATTGAAATTTTAAGAATATGTAAAGACTGTGGGACTTTTAAAGTTATTTAGATCTTGGGGATGAATAAGATTGTAAGGGTTGAGGCTTACTAGTGATGCTTTTGTGTGTCAAGTTGACAAGGGGTCAATTGCATTGGCTAGTTTTGTGTCAACTTGACACAGCTGGAGTTATCACAGAGAAAAGAGACTTCCTTTGGTGATGAACAGCAGCATGGAAGTGTAAGCCGAATAAACACTTTCCTCCCCAACTTGCTTCTTGGTCATGATGTTTGTGCAGGAATAGAAACCCTGACTAAGACAACACTTAACCACAAATGAAGACACAAACTCTCAATAAATATAAGGAAATTTAAATAACACCCTGAATCCTGTGAGACAACAAAGAAATAAGGCTTAATAACAAGAGAAACACCAGACAGCACACAAACTAAACAACATACCACTGAATGGGAACCAGGTTGAGAGAAAAATCAAAAAGGAAAACTCTAATTCCTAAAATTGAATGAAAATAAAAATACAACATACCAAAATCTATGGGACGTGATGAGGGCAGTTCTAGGAAGATGGGATTGTTCAAGAAAAGGTGGATAGAATATAGAGTTATAGGTGGAAGGGGATAATGGAATATGAAGGATGAAATGGGATGGAAGATTGGGAGGCAAACCGAAGGAGGAAATATGGACTGGGATAATTAACACAAAAGCCCTTTGAAAAAGTCCTATGGAAACTGACTATTGTAGACTCTTTCTTAAAATATCTACATATATCAAAAGAGTTTAAATGAACTTACCTTATTTTGGGAGGGGGCAATATTCAACTAGATACCACACACTACCAAATAAAAATCCCAGTATCAGGAATGGGTTAGCTCTTTATGTGTTGGTGGCCAATGAGTCCCATCTACTCCCATACATTACAGGTTACTGACAATGTTTCTGGTGACCCTCTAGAACTCCATGGTAAGACCCTATTGTTGTAGACAGTATGCACTTGAGTCAAAAGCATGAAGAAATCTTGTGGGTAGGGATTGGCTAGCTTTCATGACGATGGAAGGCTCTATGCACACTACTGGTGTGGGAGGGGTAATCACCAGGCTCATCAAGCTGTGAACTCTTCAAGCTACAGTAAATGAATAACCTGGCAAAAGATGGCCACTGGCACATTAGTGGTGCAAACATTATGAGAGTAACCAGCCATTGTCTGCTTAGATTTAAAGTTCACTCCACAAGATGGAACCCATACCTGTCACTGTTAATGTGGTAAAACCTGGTGGTTGATAGGTCATAGTTCTTAAGGGAGAACCTACTAGCATTATTCTGCTAAATAGACATAGCAGTAAAATGGCTCCTGATATCTTTGTCTCATTCACCCCTCGTCTGAGAAGCTCCTTAGTTCCGTAGATGGAAATTAACACAGAGACTCACAGCTGGGCAATGTGCAGACGATAGGAGATATTAGACTGCTCATTGATAAACAGAACATCTGTGTTGCGCCCCTCCTGTCAAGACTCAGGGCTCTTCAAGGAAGTGGAGGGCAGAAAGATGACAAGAGTCAGAGGTGGTGGATGACTCCAAGGAAACAGTCTTTCTTGGCTATGACAGGGCAGTTGTACATATGATCTTATGGTGATTATGACAGCAATCACAAGACCCGTACAAGCTGCAGCCAGACAAAATCCCAGCATGGAGTCAGAGAGGTGAGGGTGAAATCCTAGCTGAGAAGTTATTGGCATTTGATAGCTGCTAAGAGAGGGAGAGTCCGTTTTCTTTGATGTGACCTCTGGTATAGCAACAGCACTGCAGGGAAGGTCCCACACCCAACACTGACTGGACTTAGTAGCTGAGAGAGAGAGAGAGAGAGAGAGAGAGAGAGAGAGAGAGAGAGAGAGAGAGAGAGAGGCCGTGAAGTAGGGTAGGAATGGAGGTGAAGGTGATAGGAGTTTGGGAAATAGTATCAAAATACATTGTATGAATTCTCAAAGAGTTAGTTAAAATAGCATTCAAAAACATTGTCCTTGAGTGCACTATTTTTCTTAAACTTTCCATATTTTCAAAGTTGGGTTTTTGTTTTTGTTTTTATATCCATGTATTTATTTTGCGTGGTTGGGGTGAGTTCCATGAATGTATGTTGAGAGTCAGTTTTTTCCTTCCACCGTGTGAATTTCAGAGATTGAACACAGGCCATCAACTTTGAGGACAGGCACCTTTCTCTGAGCCATCTCCTTGGCCACACTATTTTCAAATTTTTAAAATAAGATTGTGTAATGAAAGACAAAAGATATAACTGAGATAAACTAGATTTTCCTCAGAATAAGAAGTGAAACGAAGGGAGAATAGTAGAGAAAAATGTCCTAAATCTTGTGACAATTTTTGGTATGTTCTTATAATATTTATATAAATATTAGAAATTCCTCTTACCAAAATGTAACCCCATCACCACCACCACTAAAATGTAGTATTCGGAATTTAAAAGACTTGCTATTTCAAACATGATACACACACAACTAAATGAGACTACCTTCTCACACTGACCTAACCACTTTCCAATGACAGTCATTAGCCAAAGACCCTGTGGCATCTGGCATGGGTGCCAGAAATCTGGCCCTAGCTGTCTAGGTGCTTAGCTTAATGCTTTGATGCTACAAATAAAATTCAGAGTAGACAGTGAACTTTTCCCACTAGCATTGGACATCCATGGAATTCAAAGAAAGAAAGGAAATTTTATCAAACCATAAAGAACAAACAAATGTGTGGGAGAAACTGGAAGGAAACCCGGATGGTTTTCCAGATTTATAGATAGCCTGTCCACTCATAACAATAAACTGTTGCTTGCAGGATTTAAAGAGCCACTGTATAAAGATAATTTACCTGAATTAACATAAAGAAAATTAAAATCATCTTTCCTCCAAAACTCAAACATTGTGCCATCTTGTTCATAGATTCCCCCCCCCCAATATAATCCAGCAGCTAATGTAAGCCTTGTGCTTGGTATGGCTAATTCAGTTTTCTGCTTCCCTGTTCATACATATTAAAGGACTCAATGACATAATCGGCTTCGCTTTTCACTTGGTTGCTTAGGGCTTTTAAAAATAAGACAGAAATATCCACAGCTGTTATAGGCAATCACTCAGCTCTTCGGGAAGAAAATATAGCTATAGAGACAGGTGGCTCATCTCTGGGCACACATGCAGAGTCAAGGAGCCAGTGCTACAGCTGCAGTGCCCAGAGATAACCAGTGAACTCCCAGGATTGCATTGCTAAATATGGTTGCAGACAGACAGTCAGGATCAAGGCTATGACTTCTTGAGTCTTGCTTCTCCTGGGAGTTGACCAAGTTTCCAGTAGAAGGGATACCTCAGGATTTCTAGGTAGTTCAGCAGCCTAGAAAAAAAAAAAATGGTACTTAGCATCAGGCCTGACAAGAGGCCTTCCTACCATTTTGACAGCTACCTTGATGAGAAAATCTTGACCTTGGGATCCAATTCATGAAGGGGAGCATGGGAAGCTGATGGGTGACGTGGGTGGACAGGAAAGTAATGAAGTGACTGACCTTCTCTACTTCTACCTTTAAAATGCCACAAACCTAACCTAGCCAAACTTTCTCACTGCTCCTGAGTGAATGTGAGACCATGGCAACAGAAACTCTTAAGCCCTGCCTGTCCAGGCTGTCTCCAGCTCCCTTCAGCTGCCTGAAAAGCTTGCCTTATAACTCTGCGACTTTCAGCACCCCTACACACTGCTCGTTGCTTGGGTTCAAAGTATCTATTCCATGTCAGTCCTATGAGTCACAAATGGGACCAAGTCAGACTACTCCCAGGTAATGAGACTGAACAATGACCGCAACAAAATGAGTCTCTATACAATCCTTCTATCCTACAAAAAGCCTTTTCCAACCAACCCATGGAGCTAAACCTAGTGCTGATGATCCATGCTTCAGATCATGAAACTGCAGAGAAGAGGAGGCAGGTTTCCATGGTTGCCCTCTCTTCCCTTCCACTGTGGTAAGCTCTTCTCCCATAACTGAAGTGAGTTCTTGAGTGTGCATATTACATCCCCACCTCTCCCCTCTCTCTTTTACACACACACACACACACATTTTAATATTGTCCTTTATCTGTTGAGAACCAAACATGACAATGTTCAAAAGCAGCCATATTCATGGGTGAAATGATATAGCTGTCTCCTGAGAGGCTCTGCCAGTGCCTGACAAATACAGAAGTGGATGCTCACAGCAATCCATTAGATGGAGCACAGGGTCTCCAGTGAAGGAGCTAGAGAAAGGACATAAGGAGCTGAAGGGGTTTGCAGTCCCATAGGAGGAACAACAATATGAACTAACCAATAACCCCCAGAGCTCCTTGGGACTAAACCACCAACCAAAGAGTACATATGGTGGGACTCATGGCTCCATTTGCATATGTAGCAGAGGATGGCCTAGTCAGTCATCAATGGGAGGAGAGGCCCTTGATCCTGTGACATCTCTATGCCCCAGTGTAGGAGAATGCCAGGGCCAGGAAACGGGAGTGGGTGGGATGGTGAGCAGGGGGAGGGAGGAGGCAATAGGGGGAGGGGGTTTCAGAGGGGATAACATTTGAAATGTAAATAAAGAAAATATAATAAAAAAGAAGAGAGAGAGAGAGAGAGAGAGAGAGAGAGAGAGAGAGAGAGAGAGAGAGAGAGAAAAGAAATGTGAAAACCACCACACATGCTCAAGGAAAGTCCAGGCTCAGAAAAAAACAGAAGACAAATTTATTCAAACAAAGCTGGGTAACTGGCACAGGCAGAGCCTATAGTAAACAAATACAAGATAAAAATGAGAAGCAGAAGATCCTGAAGAAGAAGAATCTGGATTCTAGGGCTACCACATGCACTTGAAAATGTGCAGAGAAACTGAAGTGTATGGCCATGCAAAGACAAAAAGTTAAAGAATAGAAACTGTCTCTGAAGGAGACAGAAAGGCAGATAGATATGCTGCTAGTCGAGGATATTTGAACAACTTCTTTGGCCCAGGATGGTGACACAAACCTATAATCAGAGCATACTGGGTAGAGGTGCGAGGCTCATGTGGTCATTGCCAGTCTAGGACACACAGCAAGTTCCAGGCCAGCATGGAATACATATAGTTGTCTCCATATGCTACAAAGTATACAACTAAACAAAACTAAGACACCCAGAAAATGAAAGGAAAAGGGAGAAAGTTGGGGAGTTAATAAACGCATAAAGTAAAAATGTCAACAGATAGGACACCTAACAATAAGCCAAGAAGAAAGTCTGAGAGAAAAAAAAAAAAAAAAAAAAAAAAAAAAAAACCACTGTGACAAAAAAAATAATAATAAAAACCACTTGAGAGAATCAAATGCTCGTTCCATCAGGCAGAAGTTATTGAAACCACAAACAGAAAGAAATAAGATTAAAGAAAGGTGAGCAGAGCCTAGGGGACCTGGGACACATCATATGAGCCACACAAGGAAATGGGGTGGGGAGAAACTGTCTGAAAAATAATCAGATACTGCTGAGACTTCTCGGATATAGTGAGATGCATGCACACACATATCAACTGTGTGGAGTGAACCCAAAAGAATGCATGTGAAAAGCATTCCAAACAACCTACAGAAAGCCAAAACCCAAGAGAACCCTGAAAATCACAATAGGAAAAGAGCTCATCTCATACAAATGATACTCAGAAGGATAAAATAATCTTAGAGACTTAAATATTAGTTCTCATGAGAACTTCTGCAGGGCCAGTGAGGAGCTCAGGGCCTAAGCAACATTGCTCCAGGCTGATGGCCTGGGAGATGGTAGGAGAGAACCAACTCCCGAAAGACAGACTCTGACCTCCAAATGCATAGCATGGGGCCTGCACTCAGGAAAGCACACACACACTCACAACACACATGTATACACACACACACAACCACACCACACACACACACCACATCACACAACGTTCACACAGCACACACACACTACACACACCACACCACATACACATACAACACACATGTACACACATACTACTCACACACCACACACACTTACACACACTAACACACACAGCACCACACATCACACCACATGTGCACACAACACACATGTGCACACACAATCACACACCACATACACACATACCACATCACACACTACTCACACACCACACACACATACACACACACACACACATATACGCACACACGCTCCACACTATACACACAAAAACACACACACAGTAAACAAATTTATACAAATTTTTAAATTAAGATGATAAAAGAAGATAACTTTTGGAGGCCAGAAGGCAAGGACCTGATATATTAGAAATGGGAAAAATGAAACAAAGACACATTGAACAAGAATCTTGTGTTTGATGATATGTCCTTTACAGATGAAAACAGTGGGAGCTGAAGAGATGGCTCAGTGGGTAAAGTGCATGTTATGCCAACCTAAGAACCTGTGTTTGCACCTGAGCATAGTTCACAGAGACTGAAGCGACAAGCATGGACCCTGTATCGCTCTGAGCTAGTCCTCTGCATACACCCTATGGTTGTGCAGCTTGGTATTCTATGAGACTCTCAACAGTGGGAGTATCTCTGATCTGTTGGCATGCTCTTAGGACCTTTTCCCTCCTACTGGTTTGCTCCGTCCAGCCTTGATGTGAGGGTTTGTGCCTAGTCTTATGCATTTTGTTATGCCATGTTTGGCTGATATCCCTGGGAGGCCTGCTCTTTTTAAAAAAAAAAAAAAAACTTTTTTTAAAAAGGGAAACAGAGGAGGAGTGGTTTTGGGGGAGAGGGGAGGTAGAGGGAGGAACAGAGAAGAAGGGAAGAAGGGGAAACTTCAGTTGGGATGTAATATGTGAGAGATAAATAAATAAATAAATAAATAAATAAATAAATAGATAAATAAATAATAAAAGAAGATTGTTTAATGTAATGTATGAGAAGATAGATAGATAGATAGATAGATAGATAGATAGATAGATAGATAGATAGATAGACAGATAGACAAATAGATGAATAAATAATAAAAGAAGCCTGTTTGGCTCCACAGTGCCCATGTAATAAGCCAGAAGTGGTGATATATGTCTGAAATTCCAGTGTTAGGAAACAGAAACAGGATGATCTCTGAGGCTTGTTGGTCAATAACTAACTAGTCTAGTTGATCCCACTGCCAATATTGATACCCTGAGTTCAACCCCAGGGAATCACACAGTGAAAGGAAGGAGTTGAGTCCTGCAAGTCAGCCTCTGACATGAACCTGTGTACCAGCATATGACCCCAACCCCCTCATACACGCATACACTAAATAAATACGTAAATTCATAAATAAATGTAATTAAAGTGGAGAAGGACAGAAGAAGATACTCAATATTGACCTCTGGCATCCCCATGTGCACTCGTCTGCACACACCTGCATACCCCACATATACACACATCTGCACATACACACCAGGAGAAGAAAGATATCCTCAAATACAGAAAGACTAAAGGAATCTGTTACCATTTTAGACTGGCCCTGAAAGAAGTGCTACCAGGTGAAAGGGAAAGACTTGAAACCGTACAAAGAAATATAAATGACAATTAAGGTAAATACACAGGCAAATATAAAAGGCAGATTTTTGTAGCAGTATTTTACGATTTCACTGCTGCTGTTTTCCACGTGGTTTCAGACTAGTAAATTAGAAAATTATGAGTCTAAGTCCTACTTAAATCCATGTTTTTATTTTCTCTCTAATTTGAAGTATATGGTTTTCAAGTATTATCTTAAGATTTGTGATATAGCACATAAATATATAACTTTATCACAGCAGCAACTGAAAGACAGACATGGGGGCAAAGATAGAAAGGAGCAGCAAGTTGTTGTAATTTTGGTGTCAAACTGGAAAGTTCAAATGTGACTATTACACTCTTGGGGTGTTAAATTTCAATTACGGTTTTTTCCAAATTAATAAAAAAAATCTTAAAATTGTTGTGGAACCCTAACAGACCCCAGGTATCCTAGGAAACCTGGGTAAAAATAAACAAGCAGCCGAGGTTTTAGCTCAGGGTAGAGCACTTGTCTGGCATTCAGGAGGCCCTTGGTCCAATCCCCAGCACAAAGGGAAGCAATGCAGCCAGCCAGACAGACAGATGGACAGACAGACAGAAAAAGGAAAGTGGGAAGAAGAGGGAAAAACCCTAGAGATTAAACTACCTAATTTCACAATATACTACAAGTTAGCAATTAAAACAGCATGGTGCTAGCTAAACAAACAAAACCCAGACATACACAAGAATAGGTAACACAGAAATAAATCTGTATGTTTATAGTCAGAAGACCTTTGATGAAGGTGCCAGTAATAAGCAATTGGAAAAGGATAGCTTATTAGTCAGGTTTCTCTAGAGGAACAAAACAGATAGAGTATGTGATCATTTCTGGGAGACAAAGGAGAAGGCTGGACAGACAAGAGGAAGGTCAGCAGGGCGAATGTCTTCCTTCTCCTGGGCCCTTTTGTTTAAGACTTGGATGTTTATGTGCATGGGTGTTTTGTCTGCATGTATTTCCATGTCTACATTGCCCACAGAAGCCACATCCCTGGAACTGGAATTACAAAGATGTGGGTTCTGGGAGTAGAACTTGGGCCCTTTGGAAGAGCATCCCGCATTCTTTCATTGCTGAGCCATCTCTCCAGACCAGCAAGTCCTTTTCCATCTGGGATGCTTTAAGAAAATACCATTGACACTTGGAGTAGGTCTTCCCCTAACTAAGCAATCTGGTAATTTCTTCAGGCAAGGCCACTATTCCAGTGACTCTAACTTGTGGCAAGTTGGCACTAAAACCAACCATCACCGACGGATCTTCGGTGGTGATGAGGGAAAAATAGAGCATGTGTATGCAGAGGGGTGAAATGATCATAACCAGGCATGAGCATCAACCTAAAGTGCATCAAAGGAGCAAATGTAAAATGTGAAACAGAAAAGCTACTAGGAAAAAATGGAAACTCGCTTATGCTTTTCAAATAGAAGCTTTTCACTAGCATATATTAATTAGACAAAACAATTACTTCATCACAATATTTTATGCATGTGTATAATTCACTTTGATGTAGCTGCTCCATCCATTACTCCCCTGCTCTTGTTCCCACTCCCTGAAACACTCCGTCTGTCTTCCCGAATAATCTCCTTTCTTTCTTATCTTTTCTTTTTACATTCCATGTATGACAGCGTGACATTTTTTTTTTCTTCCCGTATCTGGGCTTATTTCATTTAATATGATGATCTCCAGCTGCACCTATTTTCCTGAAAATAACATAATTTCATTCTTCTTTATGGCCTAATAAAACCCCATTGTGTTTATGCACCACACTTTCTTTATTCAACCATTAATGGGCACCTCGGCTGCTTTCATCGGCTTTCTACTAAGAATAGAGCCACGATAAATGTGTGTGCAGATGTTCTCATTTTCTTCCTGCCGCTGTGAGAAAACCCTGGCAAGAAGCAACTTAGGGGAGGGAAAGGATTTATTTGCCTCACATTTCTAAGTCACAGTCCATCATTTGAGGGGAGTTGGGAACAGAACTTGAGCAGGGACTCTAAGCAGAAGCTGTGGAGGACTGCTGCCTGCAGACTTGGGCTCCGTCAAAGGCTCAAACTTAGTGATTTTCTATACTGCTCAGGACCACCTGCTAAGGATGGGCGGCTTACAATGGGATGGGCCCTCCTGAATCAGTTAATGATCAAGAGGACCCCCCCTCCAACACACACACACACATCCACAGGCCAACGTCATCCAGGCAATTTCTCAGTGAAGGCTCCCCTCTCAGATGACTCCAGGCTGTGCCAAGTTGACAATGGAAACTAACTAGGACAACAGGTCCCTTACCTTGTGTCCTGACTTCGATTTTTCCAGGTTTGTACCCAAGAGTAGTATAATAGCTTAACCATATGGTAGTTCTATTCCGAGTTCCTTCCGAAGCCACCATACAGATTTCCTCAGTCGCTGAACTAATTTACATTCCTACCAACATTCTATAAGGGTCCCTGGGGAAAGATTCTTGCTCTTGGTCCACACAATGAGTTCATTTGTGTGTGAAACTAAAATGACATGCAAAAAAAAAAAAAAACAGACAAATACGATTACATTGTCATTTAAAAGCTACATGATACGATCAATGAAGAGACGGACAACCTATGGTAGGTGAGAAAACCTCCACAAACAATGCACCTGATAAGGTTGGTGTTGATATCCAAACTACACAAGGCATTCGACTCAAGGAGAAAGCAAATACTCGTATGTGAAAATGGGCAAAAGGCATATCAAAAGGGGACACACAAATTGCCGGTGGGTGTATGAAAAATGATATTCAGCACCACAAATCATCAGGGAAATGGTATTAAACCCCAGATATCATCTTATACCTGTGAAAATGGCTATTATAAAAACGACAACAGACATAGTGGTGATGAGGATGAGCGAAGAATAGAGCCCTTGTCTGCAGGTGATAAAAATGTAAATTACTGTGGGCTTATGGAGGCCAGCACGATACATCCTCAGAGAGCACAGTACATGTACCATGTGATCTAGCAATCCCATCCCCCAGGCATAAATCCAAAGGAAATGAAAGCCACACCTCAGAAGTTATCTGCACCGCTATATTGGAGAGAAGCATTCATCATCCACAATAACCAAGATATGGAAACAACTCCAGTGCCGCTTAAGAGATCAATGGATAAAGAAAATGTGGTTGTGTAGGTGTGAATATCCTGTTGTACAGCATAAGTATATACAATCTTCATTTGTTGATCATAACATAATAAAGCTGAGGTGGTGACAGGATGGAAGAGGCAGATAGCAACCTAGTATCAGGTGGAGACAGCAGTAGCCTGCTCTCAATAATGAACAGAGTAGCCAGACAGAAGATAACTAAGGAAATAGAGGAGGAGATGAACAACACAATTCATTAACTAGATCTAACTGGCATCTATAGCTAAAACAGAATCACAATATGAGCTATTATCCAAGATACACCTTATATGAGGCCGCACATTCTCAACAGATTTTAAAAGGCAAATGTCGTACTAAGTATCTTCTACCGCACTGAGATAAAGTGAGAAATCAGAAACGAGAAGAAATGGAAAATTCATCAATTTGTAGAAATGAAAAACAACTTAATCTATGTATCCAAGGAGAACTCACAAGATGAAATGTTTAAATACTTAGAAGTGAGTAAAATATATAATACACCAAAGCTTACTAGATACGGTGAAAAGCAAAACTCTGGAAAGGGGAAATTCATAGCAGTACCACTATGGAAGCCTGGAGTGGACTAACTCCATAGAGACATGCTTAACTCAAAGAATGATAGCCATAGAGCATGGTATAGATTCAAGGCATGATCGCCCCACCCTCTGCCCGCCCTCCCATTGCCAGCATTTTACAGTGAAGGATTGTCTTTCTGGCAGTGTTCCAGAGACATGAATGTAAGGAGCAGGGAGTATGTGTATCTGTCTCTTGTTAGAGAACCACTTAGTACCAATGTGAGCACCAACATTCATGACTGATCTAACCTTCACCACCACCCAAGGGTCCTACCTCCAAATTCCATACATGTGAATTTAGAGACCAGGTTTCCAGCACATGAAAATATTGGAAACATATTTAACCCACAGCCTATCCACTTACTCGGTCAGTCTTTAACCTCTTTATTTTGTGCCTTTAATTACTCTATAAACTACAGGACTGGGGAGTTTCTGTGCTATTCACCTTTACATCACCTTCATCTAGCAAAGCTGTCAATGGAAGATTCTCAGTATACAGTTACTGAAAGAAGCTAAAGAACTTAATAACATGGATAAATCAAGGGCCTCTGTGATCAGAGGTTTTGTTACTCTTTGTATTGAGCATCTGAAATGCCATCCCTCAGTTGGCTCCCACCACCCACTAGAGACAAAGTCTTCTCAGAGCAAACCAAGAGATGAGCATAGTTTGGAACACATGGCTTGGAGAAGAGTCCATTAGAGTTGAAAACCTAAGTGGGGAAACATTAGAAGAAATAGTGCTGGTCTAGGGAGCAGATATTTCATGGGTAGACTTCTTAGATCAGAGTCAAATGAGATTCTAACCTTTCCTCAAGAAATTTCCACAGGACTGAGATCAGAACATGTGCCCAGTCATACAAGAAAAGTCCTGGTGTCTGACTAAGCCAGAGAGACCAAAACAGAAATCACAGCAGGCAGGAGCCATGAACCCCTTCAGGCCTACTATCAATCGGGTGACCACTGAGATGGCTAAGGAGCTAGCAGACATTGTAAACTCAAGGACACTGACTCCCTCAGAGATGTAAGGTTCTGTGGATAAATGCTTCAAGATCTCCTTTGGAGATGGAACAAGAAGAGAAGTAAGACCAAAATCACTGAAGGTCAGACTGGCTCTGGTGATGCTCGACATTAATCACAGCATCCCAGAGGCAGAAGCAAGTGGATCTCTGTCAGTTTGAGGACAACTTGGTCTACATAATGAGTTCCAGGACAGCCAAGGCTATGTAGTAAGACCTTGTCTCAAAAACATATACATATATGTATACATGTATATGTATACATATGTACAACTACATTTAAAATCATTGAATCATGCTAAATAAGTTTTTTTTAAAGTTTGCTTTAATTAATTTGGTTATGATGAATTGGGTTGATGGTCCTTCTCCTCCCATCTTTAGGACTACCAACAGTTGTGAGCTGTCCTGTGGATGCTGGGAATCGAACCAGGATCTTCTGGAAGAGTAACCAGTGCCCTTATCAGCTGAGCAACCTCTTCAGCCCCAGTAAGAGTGATTTTTTTTTTGCGGGTTTTTGAGACAGGGGTTCTCTGTGTAGCCCTGAATGTCCTAGACTCACTTTGTAGACCAGGCTGGCCTTAAACTCACAGTGTTCCACCTGCCTCTGCCTTCCAAGTGCTGGGGACTAAAGGCATGCACCACCATAGCCTATCTGATTATTCTTTCTTCTGCCTTACACAAATAAGACTACTTCTTTAGAGAAATAATGATTTTTCCCTTTCTGAACAGATTCAAGGGAAAGTGTAAGACTAGCAAAAGATGTCATAGCAAGCAAACGAAAGAGCCCTGATGCATGATGGTTTGGAGAACCAAACCACAAACCAAAGCCCTGTCGGCACATTTAAATATTATTTATCACATCCTTACCTTAGCTTAGCCTTAGATAATTGATATAAAAACAAGTAGAGACTAGAGATGGCTCAGCTGGCAAACCATTTGTCACAAAAGCAAAAGAAGCTGAGTTCAAAGCCCAGAACCAGTGTTTTAAAAGCTTAGTCTAGTGGTATATGCTTTTAATGCTGGCCTTGAAGAAGTGGAAATTGGACAGTTCCTGGGGCTTGTTAGCCAGCAAGTCTATGCAGTACGGTAAGAGACAGACTAGTAAGAGACTATGCATCAACACAGGGAGGATGGAAAAGTGACACCAGATGACCTCTAACCTCCACACAGATGCACAGCATATGCACTTGGACCCAAATGTACACACAGACACATGGTTTTTCTTTAAAAGGTAGCTAGAACTTGGCAATCCTTGAGCACTGACACACAACATCCTTCCTTGCTTTACAAATGCAGCTGCAGGTAGTGCAGATTTTTATTTATCACAGCTGCTTTCCTTTAAGCCGATGAAACAGATCCCCTCCCCTCTCCTTTGCCCTCACCAACAGCAGTGGCTGCTGGTGGGAGAGCTGGCCCCTACAGAATCCTGAGAGCAGGAGAGCAGGCCCTGCACCTCACCTGGGCAGGACGGTAGAGCTGGCCAGGATTGGGGGGGAGGGGTGCAGGTTAGCTGGCCCTGAGGGCTTGAGCACAGGAGAGCCTGTCCGGCCTCTTGTCTGCTGGGCAACGGCATGGATGAGGAAGAGATGCCCTCCTACCCTCCCTTGTTCCTCACTCTTCATAGCAGGACAGAGAGCTAGCCCTGGTGTCATGAGAGCAGGAGAACTGTCCCTGCTGCTCACCAACTGCAACAAATGGGGAGACCAGGCCCTGCACCTCACCTGGGCAACAGAGTAGAGCTGGCCCTGGTTTCTGGGGTTGCTGGTGAGTCAGCCCCAGAGGAGGTGAGGACAGGTGAGGCAATGAGCTGACCATATAAGATATTTCTCAGTCCCATATCCAAGGCTTTGAATTGGTTCACCCCAACATCTACCCCATCAATAAACTGCTGGAGTGCATGAATGAGCAAGTCCTACAGATCAAAAACTACAGCATCTCCATGACACAGGGCAACAACAGAGGAATCCCAGTAAGGTTCCAGTATCGATAGAGTAGCAGAAGCCAAAGGCCTCATGCCAGAAAACAAGTAATTGCAATGAACATTTGCAAGTAAAGGCATGAGGACAAAAGGGCATATTATGGGCCACACTGGGCCACACTACAGGTACCACAGCAAGACTTCTTTCTCTGTTGGGAGAAGATTACAAGGATGGAGAGCAGGTATGAGGGGAGGAGAAGATGAGTGGAATTGGGCTGTATGATGTGAAATTCACAAAGAACATAATTTTTAAAAAGGAATTATTTATTTATCTTATATATATGAGTACACCAAAGCTGTCTTCAGACACAGAAGAGGGCATCAGATCCCATTACAGATGGTTGTGAGCCACCATGTGGTTGCTGGGAATTGAACTCAGGACCTCTGGAAGAGTAGTCAGTGCTCTTAACCACTGAGCCATCCATTTCTCCAGCCCCCAGTAATTTTTTTTTTTTTTGAGACAGGGTTTCTCTGTGTAGCCCTGACTGTCCTGGAACTCACTCTGTAGACCAAGCTGTCCTTGAACTCAGAAATTCGCCTGCCTCTGCCTCCCAAGTGCTGGAATTAAAGGCATGCACCACCACACCCAGCTGATAATAGTTTTTTTTTTTTGTTTTTTTTTTAAAGAGGAAGACAAATGCCACACAAGAAGTTACATAAAAGACTCTTCTACCTGACCCCATCTAGACCTGCCAAGCACCCATCATGGACCCAGGCTCGCAGACTCTCAGTTCCTCAGTCTTCATACAAACTCGACATCTGATGCCTCACCTTCTGCTATGGAGTCTGCTCCAGGTCTGATCATTAGCTCCTGTTTAAACTCTGGAGTGATTCAATCATAGCAGCATATATCTGAGTAATCTCTCTCCAGTTTCCAACTAGCCCTCATGGCCTCACACAAGATAGTGACATGTAGGCAACACTCTCAGGTCTATCTTGGTAGTGGCAAATAGAACTGTTTTTTTCATTTATCATGCCTTAATTTCTTCAACTCGATTATAGATTTCTTGAAACAAAGATTAATCTTCATAGTCTTTCCCACTCTACCTAATACACTTCCTGGTGACAAAATTATTAGTTAATTGATTTAAATTACTCCCTTATCACCAATATAGCTCCCACATCCTACCCCAAGTAAATCAGGGTGGACAGCTGCCAGCTCGTTGTAAATTTAGTGTTTAGGAAATCTCGCCCAGCCCAAGGCCTATCTCCCTCTGCCAGGAGGCCCAAAATAACCACATTACTCACCCCTTTGAGTCAAGGCCTTGAGAACTCTTGTTAAAATGTGAATGTCATCTTGGAGGGATAACATGAGACTATCGATGCCTATTAATAACATCAAATGTTATTAGCTTAGCAGGGAGTAAGAACAATCCAGAATATGGAAAGGCAGACCTGAGTCAGTCCTACAACTTAAGGACAAACCATGAACATTTTAGCAATAGGTGGGAACCTACTGAAGAGAAGAACAGATGTCTCTAAAAGTTCAAATGAGATGAGAATTTTAAAAGCACCTGGCACAGCACCAAAAAAAAAAAATTAATAATTACCATGTTTTAGCCTAGTCTTAACTAGTAACATGCTATGTCCTTTCTGTAGACTGCCTCATTTCTGTCAATGAATAAGGATTATATCCTGCTTTTAAGTATAGAAACCAAGTCAGGCAGATATTAGGATGAGCACTGGCCTTCGTCCATGCTGCAGTATACATGGCTGCCTGGTCTCTGGTGTCTATTGAAGCTTCATGATCACTGTGGTTGATTATTGCTTTCCTTACTACAATCCTGAGATTGCAGAATGACACTGCCCCACAGGAAGCTCAATGAGCTGTACATCTTAGGTTATGTCTCTCGTTTCCATGATAAATATCCTGCAAAGGCAACTCGACAGAGAAAGGACTTCTAATTTGGGCTCACAATTCGAGGGTAAATAAAGCTCATGATGGTCCAGAAGTCATGGCACCAGAATTGAGAGGCGGCTGGTCACATTTCATCTATAGTCAAGAAACAGAGAGAGATAAGTGCTGGGAATGCGCTCAATTCCTCCTCTTTCTATATGGCCCAGGACCTCTGTCTATTGGATGCTATCATTCACAATTAAGGTAGCTTTTTCCACTTCAATTAATCGTATCTAGACAATTCATCACAGGTATGCCTACAGGCCTGTCTCCTAGGTGACCTAGATGTTATTAAGTTGACAATATTAACCACCACACTGCCCTATTCCTCCAAGTCATTTGTAAATATTTCTCCTGAGATTTGAGCTCACAAAGACTGATTCCAGAGCCGTTATATTTCCCAGGAGACTCAACCATGCAGCTTTCCGAAAAGCTCCCCAGACTTCTTGGTTTTCCTAGCTCTTTCCCTGCAAAGCCACCAGTAGAGCCCACTGTCCTCCACTGTCTCCAAAACATTCATAAAAGACTGCCTGGTGTCACATATACCTCACCCCATCGCAAGGATACATGCCTGCAGAAAAGCCACCTATATATGTGAGCCATTACAAAACGAAGGCAATTAGCAACATTTTGAAAAGACATTCTCAAATTCACATTTTTGCCAGAGGTAGATGAAAGCAAGGATGGAGTCTTTTTACACACACACACACACACACACACACACACACACACACACACACTGACATAATCAGACCTTTATCTGTGTTTGCAAAGTTGGACCTGACTTCCTACCTAGGTCTAGCTAAGTCAGGATTTATAATGATCCAAGAGCCAACTATAAGGATCTGCTGAAAACTAGAGGGGGGTTCTGGCCACTGGACCACCAGGAAAGAAGCACTGTCAATGGTGGGGGCCTTAAAAAAATCCCAGGGAACAAATGGCAAAGCTGACACGTGTCTGAGAGGATTGTCCCTCTGCATCTCACTTAAAAGAACCACACATTTTCCACTATGTTTGCCTGGAGGTTGCTATAGCAACAGAGGGCCCAAGGAACTGATTTTCTGTTTACTTCTTGCTACAGGATGTACAAGTGTCGTGTGCATAGA